>NC_138379.1:65199163-65232164 GCF_054177405.1 Leptonychotes weddellii
ACTTCTTTATCCATTCATCTGTTGATGGACATCTTGGCTCTTTCCACAGTTTGGCTATTGTGAACATTGCTGCTATAAACATTGGGGTGCATGTACCCCTTCGGATCCCTACATTTGTATCTTTGGGGTAAATACCCAGAACTGCCTTTTTCCTAAAAATAATCTTGTTAATGCTATATAGATTGGTCACACAAAGCTGCTTAGCCAAAATATAGGCATTACAGTTGTGACTAGAGACAGACTTAATTGAGAGCTGCTGTGGTATTTAATTTCCAGCAATATGCATCAAACATAAATAAAGTAATATGTACAAACCAGTTTCCCAACTGAAAAAAGGTGGGAAACATGTATGGTGTTCTTTGGGTTTGCTGAATGTCCTGTTGCTCCAAGGAGCCCACATTGCTTGCCCTCTCACGGACAGGGCAGGCCCTTGCTTTTCTTTGATGGCTGGGCACCTACCATGACCTCTGTCACTGCCTTCTGGATGACATTTTTCTTCTCTGCCTGGTAAAAACAATTACTGTTTTTCCCCCAGGAGTGTGTTGATTATGTCATTGTCATCATTGCAGCCAAAGTCACATCAGTCTTGCTTTCTGTTAAATTCACCTTGAAATCTTGAAATCTTGGCATTTGATTCCAAGGCCTTTCTGTTCTCCCCCTCCTTTTTAACATTTTCTTCCTGTACTGTAATCACATTTTGTTGTCTCTCTTGATATGAAAGTGTCTGCACTTGACATCCTTGTCAGCGTGTTTTTCTTTATTTCTAATACTTTATTGCGTATGTCACTGTGATTGTACAATTGTGTCATAGTATTTGTCACATTCACAATTTTGATGTTCAATATTTGTCCTATTACTGCCACAGATACAAGATAACCTTTTATCAAATACTTTTAGAGACTTCAGACAGTCTCAAAGAATAGTAAAGCAGAAGTTGTTTTAGTTACTCCAAAATGTTCTGCAAACAATTCTATAAAACAGAGAAAGAGGTTTCTCGAACTCATGGATTTCCCAGATTGTTTATTAAAGCTGCCAGTTTTATTGCACTCTTTTCATGAGTTGTTCTCATGTCATGGTAAATAGATAACTAAATTTTTCCATATTCTTGTTTGAATTTGGTGGCTCTCTTGAACTAGAAGCCAGAACTTCATAGTGTGAACTCTCAGTGTAGCAGAATTCTTTTATCTGTAGTCTCTTGTGGAGAAAGTATGTCTCTTTGAGTTAATATGATTGTAAAAGTATGTATAAGATGCTATAAACATTAATGATATTTGGAGGAAAAGCAAAATTAAAAATTTTCTTCTTGTCCTACAGTGTTACCTTGTAAATTATTAAGGAATAAGAGAATAATCCACTCCTGAGAGCTAGATGTCATTTTGATAACACAGCTATGAGTTATGTTGCTATTTGTCCAGAATATAAAGTTAGCAATGGCTCAGTATTAATGACTTTTCCTTTTCCCAAACAGACTCAGCATCCTTTGGTTTTGAAGGCAGTACTCCTTCTTGAGCCTTCTAAGGTTTATTTTACCCTTTAGTCCTTCTCTAAATGTCACACAAACTCAAGCTGGAGCTCCTTCCCTTGTTGCAGCCAGTATCATCATCCAAATTTAATCTCTGCTGCCCTCTGCCTCTTGATCTTCTTTTTATTTCAACCACTTATTTCTTCAAAAACTAGACTAGAATCTTACTTTTTTTTTTAAAGTATCAAAAGGGCCTTGACAATTTTAATTTACAGAGAAAACGATTTATAGAGAAAACAGGGAAACTTTGGGTTAAGGGTACGGTTAGGGCAAGTGTCAAAGGTTGTATCATTTAAATTCAGCTTTCCCCAAATCATCTCAGTACATGGGATCTTTCTTTGTCCTAGGTGAGGAGTCTTTCAATGAAGTTCTTTAGAAATGAAAAGTAATAACAGAAGTAAAATATCACTGAGTTCCTTCTCAGTGACGGAAAACTCAGTGGTGTGAGTCATTAATCCTAGCAGTAGGGTCCAATTTCATCATAAAGATATGCTCATCTGTGCTCATGTTACTGCAAGCACATTTCTCTCCTGTCTTTAGGAAGAAATTTTCAATGATGAATAAGGGGACAGAATGGCTTCCGTTGCTATTTTAGTGTGTTAAAGCAATCACTTAGTGTTTATTATACTAATTAATTATCTCCCTGTTTATTTTGTGCAATTATTTGCTGTTACTTAGTGAGTAGATAATGAATTCCTGTTGGCAGAGGCGGATAAAGGCAGAAATTTTAAAAGATCTGAAATCTTGGCTCAGGATCTGAATCTTGAGTGGGAAAGTTCAGAGCGGTCATTAGGATGTCACCTATTGGCATGAATGGGTGTTGCGCTCATCGCTTCTTGAGCATCAGTTCTGCTTGCCGAATTACTGAATTATGGCTGCTCAGTGTTTGAACTTGCAATGAACTGCCTGCTCTAATAGGTTTCATCTTCATTATAAGTTGATAAAACAAATAAGTTCAAATATGTAATTAGATGTGAGGTTCTTGAAGAGCGGTTTATTAGAAGAAGGTAAATTTGGGGGAACAAATATAAGGCTATTAAGATATTGGATGAAGATTAAGACAGTCACTATTGGAATTGTATAAACAAATGCTAAAGTGTTACTTTTTAATGAAACAGTAAATTTAAATAAGCAAGTCATGGGCTGCATTTTTCGCTTGACATTTCATTATCCCACAAATTACATATTCCGCTTGGCCATCGCAACATAAAAGCTTGGTTACTAAACAGCAGATTAAAAAATGGATGATGAATATTTCAGAGATTTCAAGATCTCAGCCTCTCAGCAGTTCTTGTTGTTATCGATCCTAGCAACTTATTTCACAGCGTGTCAGCAGACAAATACATTTTAGTAAACTTGATGTATTAAATAGGATACCATTTTTTATCAAGATTTATATATTAAAGGCAATCAGTTGACATTCTTCTGTAATCAGCTTTGTGATTGACCAAATTGATTATATCAAAATCAAAGGAAATTGCCGTTAACATTTATATTTGTGTTGCTTGCTGTTTGTTACTCATTTACTAGAATATGATACACACACCGACTCACGCCCACATAAATATATATATAAATATTCTTAAGATTTAAAATCCTTTGAAGTTGTAAAATTTTAGAAAATGAAATTATTTGGATTTAATTATAAATTTGTCATAGATTATCTCCAATGGATTAATCTCTCAGCCATGAATATGATATCAGAGCAAGATAGAACGAAAGTATTAGTGGTGTTTACAACTATGAGACATTTAAATTTTCCTGTTATAAGTAGCTTGAATGACATATAAAACATTAAGGGATTTTATCCCTTCAGTTGTTACCACTATATATTTTAAGCAAGTTTTTTAAGATGTGAAAGGGCATAGCAGTTGGAATCAGAAAAAAGTCTGCAACTGAATCATCGTTTTGCTACACTCGTTATTTGATTTTCAGGAATTAACTGGCTGTACATTTACCTTTTCTTTCCTATTATATGGGGGTAGTAATATGTTTTATGATGCTGTTGTATGGATTAAATTTAAGAAAACATTAAAAAGTATGTAGGTTGTTCTTGTTTAGTACTTAATAGAGTTACACTTAATACACTTAATATAGTTTCAAGCACTTTGTACATGTAATCTTTAATCTCTAAGCAATAACAAATATATATCATATTTTTGAGAACTTACTAAATGCCTTGAATAGTTGTAAGCATATTTACATGCAATAATGCATTTAATTTTTACCATTAATCTATAAATGACTGTTATATTAATTACATTTTATAAGCAATAGCATTTATATGCAAGGTCAACATATTTTAATTTATTGACTCTATTGTACAGTCCTTAAAATGTGCATCATTATTTCATTTTAAAACCTCTGGTTTTTAATTTTGGTATATGTGCTGCCGAAGCAAGCACGTGGTTTTTCATTTTGACTTGTGCCATTGATTTCAAGAAGCAAACCAATTTCAGAGATATCAAAATGTGAAAAAATGTGCATCCTTTAATTGATGAAATAATATGAGATCTAGCAAGTGGGAGAACTAGGATTTAGAATCCAGGCCGTCTTTCACCAGAGCTTTTCTGCTTATTCCCACCACTATACTTTCATGCACAGAGAAAGCGTTCAACAGATACAAATTTACTCCTTAAAAAGTGGATAAGGCTAACAAATATGCCAATCACTGCACTTTTTTTGACAGTTTTCATCGAGGTATTTAGGAGCATTAGGACGGTGAAAGAATGTGGGTAATGGGAAATTACTTGAAGGAATTTCTAACTCTTTTCTTGACAAATGTCACTGGATGTCTACTGAACACAGACATACATGATATGCATACATTTAATGTTTATAGAGGGAATGCTCAGTTAATTGTGACAAACTAAATGAACATAAAATATTTATAAATTCTTTTTCTTTTCACAGTCATTTTCTGTTTTATAAAATCAATATGTAAAAAGAAAAAAAAAAAAACCTCCTTACTGGATATCCAAAAGCAAAACAAAACAAAACAAGACAGAAACCTTGAATGTCCTTTCCTGAATTAAAATTAGCATGTGAGTGATAGAAGGACATTTCTACAACATAATATTTCTTATATTTATGTATTTCATACTTCATATTGAGTCACTAGAGACATTTCCCTTAAAACTTAAAACAGACAAGAACTTCTCTTTGACCACTATTAATTTTACTATTGCTCAATAACTCACGGCAAATGCACTGGGTCACGAAACAGAAATTAAAAACTACCATTATTGAAAAGGAAAATACATGGGCAATGATATTTATGTATAGTATAAAAGCCTTAAAAAAAGAGAGGTAAGTGCAAAACTATTAGAAATAATAGTTCATTAAACAAGTCAGATATCAAATAAATGTGTAGATAAATTTAGCAGTAATTATTTTAGAATAGAAAAATTCTCATCAATAAGTAATAAGCAACTTATAAAACACCTGGAAAATATCTTTGAAGCTCTGTGTAGGTCAAAATAGTATTGAAGGACATAAGGACATACATGATTTAGTGGGGAGACACATTTTGGATGATGGAAAGACTCAATACTGTAATGTCTAGTCTCCCCAAATAACTTAGATGTTTAATTGAATTCATAAGAAAAAAACATTATAAATTCATATATTTAACATAATTACATTTAAATACCAACAAGATTTCTTTTCTTGAACTAAGTGAAAGAATTCTACGTTCACGTGGAGGAATAGACAAAGGAACTTTAAGGAAAGGAGAAATAACTAGGAAAAACTAGCCTTTCAGATATTAAATAATATAATAAAGATACAATAATTAAAAGAGTGGTACCAGCGTAGCAATGGACAAACTGAACAGTGGATTGAAATTTTAAAATCCACAAATATACTAAAATACATATGGAAATTTAGTACATTTTACAACAGTGCATGAATAAATAGGTTATTTAATAATTGTCATCTTGAACAAAATATAATTAGATTCCTATTTCTCACCATCCACATAAATAAAATCTCAGATGGATCAAGGACTTAAATATAAAAGAATCATAAAAGTATTAGAAGAAAACATGGGGGACTTAGTGTTCATAATCTTATAGCTGGCTAGGTTTATTTAAGTAAGATAAAATCAGAGTTCAGAAAGGATAAGATTGGTAAATGTGAATATTTAAAAATTGCAAACCGTATTCTCATTACATAAAGCACCATTATCAGAGATAAAAGAAAGTCTAGAAAAGCATGTTTCACTTAATATCATAGACAAAAGCCTAATTTTATTTAATATATTTCAAGCTCATTCAAATGAAGAGCAACGAGAACTTCAGCATAATATTCAAATGGCATGGGATTTAACAGTTTATATAAATAAATTCCATTTTAAACAAGAGAAAATATGCTCAACTTCACCTGTAACGTTAGAAATACAAGGTAATATAGTTTACCTATTTGTTTGGCCAAATAGTATAAATTCTGAAAACACACTCAGTTGGTAAGGGTATGGAGAATTAGGAAATCTCAAGCATTGCTGGTGGGAGTATTAACTGATGCAAGCATATGGAGGGAAATTTAGCCATTTCTTTCAAAATAAGAGATGCATCTACCCTTTGTATCAACAGTTCCACTTCTAGGTATGCAATCTTCAGACTTACACGCATGTTTAGGATTTTGATTGCAGAATTTTTTTTGTAACACCAAAAGACTATCAACAACCTAAGTATCCATTCATGCGGGAGCTTGTTGAGGAGTTTCCATTTTAGGCTATCAAAAAGATTATTGTCTTAGTCCATTTGGGCTGATATAACAAAATACTGTAGACTGGGTGGCTTATACAGTAACCTAATGTGACAGAAGGGGGTGAGGGAGCACTCTAGGGCTTCTTTTATAAAGATACTTAACCTACTGATTAAGGTTCCACTCTGATGACCTAATCACCTCCCAAAGGCCCCACTCCTAATCCCATCGTATTGGGGATTAGGATTTCAACATATTAGTTGCAGGGGGCACTAACATTCAGTCTATAGCAATTATATCTCTATCTTTACATATCTACATCTATCATCTATCTGTCTATCATCTATCCTCTATCTATCATCTATCTATCTAACATCTATCTATTATCTATCTAACCATCATCTATCATCTATCTATCTATCATCTATCTATCCTACCTACTGATATGATCAAATCTCTAAGACATATGGATGTAATGAAAAAGCATGGTGTGGATTATTGGTAGAGTATTTTCCATTTACTTTATATGGAAATAATATTTCAGAATGCATGGAATATTTCTGGAAGGCTATATAAACAGTTGACTACAGCATGTGCCTCTAGGGCAGGGAACAGGGTGGCTGGAAGACAAAGAAAGGAGGACATTTTGCTGTGTACCATTTCAAACAATAAAAGAATGGTAGTTGTATCATGAACCTGTATTCTCTATTTAAAAACATAAATAAAGTAAAAAAACAACACAAAATCAAAATACTAATATACAATTTTATACCTCTCTGCATTTTCCAAATTCTATGTAATGAACATGAATATTAGTTAAGTAGCTTAGCCTAGTGTTTTATAATACGGGACTAGATTCACAATGTATGCTTCACCACTTAGTTATGGGAAGTTGTGTAATTTCTCTAAGCCCCAATTAGAACTTTTATAATATATTTCAGTAGCATGATTTTCATTATACTCATCAAACTTTTAGGTTATTAGATTTATCTGTATTATCCGTAAGGTATAGGCTTTAAGGCAGTAGGGATGTGTCTGTCCTGTTTATTGCTCAATCCCTGATATCCAATACAGTATTTGGTATAAAGCTGTAACCAACAAATATTTATTTAATATAATTGGATAAACACAACTAAGATGTTTGAAAATATCTATAATTTTACGTCTTAGAAAAAAATTTACACCTAATACAAACAATAGATTTGTGAACACAAATTGAAAATATTAGAAATCCTACATATACAATCTTAGAGGAATATTGTTTTTTCTCATAGGACAAACTTAAATTTGGGGTTCTGTATAAATGATTCATAGAAGTTCCTTGTCCTTCAGGGATAGAGTAGACTAGTTATGTAAAGATTTTAGGGATTTATTAGTTTGTAAAATTATACCAAAATTCTTTATTTTTAAAAAGTTTCACAAGCAAATAAATTGAAATACAAACTTTATGCTGGAAAATCTATTCCTGAAAATGCTTTTGGTTTATTAAGTGAAATAATAAGTTGCTTAGTAATAATTTTACTTGAATCATTTGAACTTTGGACAACACAAAATCAGTGCACCATAAAATTATGTAATTGGTTACAGAGATGCTTAAGCCAAAAATAGATTTCCAGTCAGTGGCTACTGATAATTGGAGCATGTATTTCTTTGCTATGGAATAAGGCATTTCTCCCCTTGCGGTGTTATCTGAATTCCTAAATAATTGTAAATCTAGGAGTAGATATAGTACTATACTTAAAGACTAGTATCCATGTTGTTTGCCTCCCGGTTTCGCTTATCTCAGGTGTGGAGTTTGGGATTATATAGATCGCATGGCCCCTGTGATGACTACAGAGATTTCTTTCACCAAAAACCAGATTAAAGCCTTATGTATTCTGAGTTGTAAGCACCACTATGGCCCCTAGAAACACATTCCATGGTATTTTCTGTCTCTCTGCCAAAAGTTATTCAAATTATTTGGTTGGTTCCCAGTCCTTAGTTTTGCATTTCCCATTATTCCAGACCCTAAATGACTAGTCCTATATTCTAGGCTACTGATGGAGGCCCTGTCCCATGCCCAGATTTTATTTATGTGTCTCTCTAAGGCTGCTTCTCATCTTATATCCCTGGAATACTGCATTGGACCCCACTGGGTATGGGCAAATATCCTTCCTTCCTCCATTAGCAGCACTATTGAATGTTTATTCAGTTTTATCTTGAATCCTTCAAGTAGTAAGAAGCTCATTAGTTTATAAAGCAGTTCACTCCACTGTGTACTATCTGTAGCTCTTCTTGTTTGAAAGTTCTTCATTTGGAATCGGATTCTGGCTCACACATAGTTCTACCTCGTAGGATCACACAAAAATTGCCATTGATTCCTGAATTTACAGAGATTTAGAATAAATAAGTCCAATTCCTCAAATCTGTTCAAATGACATGGTCTGTAGAGATCTTGTTATCATTATTTGTCTATGCTTCAGCTTCTCAGTGTTCTTAAAATGTGGTGCTTGAACCTACGCCAAATGATTCATTATTTAATAGGAATAACTAACTTTTACTGAATGCCTAGTGTGTACTAGCTCTAGAGTGTTCTAAGAGCTCTGTATCTTTGAATTCATTAATAAAGTTCTCTAATTGTGTTTAACAGACAAAATGAGGAGCAGAGAGGTTAGGTAGCTTGTCTAAAGTCACACAGCTAGCAACTGGTAGAGCGGCAGATCTTTAATTTATCTACATTTATGCATTCCTACAATTAATGTACAATGCCAAACTACCATATGTCATGTGGACTGTTAAAAGTAGCCTTCTAAATGGTTCCATCACTTCTATTTCTGTTCCCCTTTGATGTACCTTATTTAAAATGCTATTTACTATGGGGGCGCTTGGGTGGCTCAGTCAGTTAAGCATCTGAGTCTTGATTTTGGCTCAGGTCATAATCTCAGTGTCATGAGTTCGAGCCTCGCTTTGGGCTCTGCCTCAGTGCAGAGTCTTCTTGTCCCTCCTCTCTCCCCACTTGCACACACACTCTCTCTCTCTCAAATAAATAAATAAAATCTTTAAAAATACAGAGTGGAATATTACTTTGCAACTTTAAAAAATGATAAGGATTAACCTTAATAATAATAATAATAATAATAATAATAATAATAATAATAATAATAAAGGGGTGCCTGGTGCCTCAGTCGGTTAAGCATCTGACTCTTGATTTTGGCTGGGGTCATGATCTCAGGATGGTGAGATGGAGCCCCGCATGGGGCTCTGTGCTGGGCATGGACCCTGCTTAAGATTCTCTCTCTCTCTCTGCACCCCCCACTCACCCCCAACCAGCTCACGTTCTCTCTCAAAATAAATAAAATAAAATACTCTTTATTATAAAATAGACATACAAAGAATCTAACTCCTAGACATAGCATTAATGAAAGCCATAAAATAAACCTCATTTTTGGGACCTTTGAAGACCTTGGTATGCTCCACCCCAATCTTTTCTCCTTCCTGCCCCACCAGAGGTAACCAATATCCTGAATTTTGTGTTAATCATCCCCTTGCCTTTTTATTTTTTTATTTTTTTTTTTATTTTTTATTTATTATTTTTTTAAGATTTTATTTATTTATTTGAGAGAGAGAGTGAGAGAGAGAAAGAACACAAGAGGGGGGAGCGGGAGAGGGAGAAGCAGACTCCCTGCTGAGCAGGGAACCTGATGCGGGACTCGATCCCGGGACTCCAGGATCATGACCTGAGCCGAAGGCAGTCGCTTAACCAACTGAGCCACCCAGGCGTCCCATCCCCTTGCCTTTTTAAAAATACTTTTACCTCACATGTATGTATCTTGAAATAGTATCTTTTAAGTTTTATTGTTCTTATATTAAAGGAGCCCTACATTTTTTATTTTTTGTGACTTGCTCTCTTAACAACATTAACTTAAATTTATTCATGATGATACTTGTATCTGTAGGTATTCATTTTTAATGATGAGTAATATTCCAATTGTGTCAATATACTATAACTTTTTAATCCTTTTTTTTGACATTCAGTTTGTGTTCTTTTGTTTCTTTTTTGTTTTTGTTTTGCTGTTACAAAACAGTTATGGCATGGAATGTTCCTGTTTATATATTCTGTTGAACATGTACATGTGTGCTATTTCAGAACTACCACATTATAATGAATTAAAGAAAATAAGTATGACAATAGCAAGCTAGCAGTGAACCGTATAACAAAACGCCTTAAAATATTCGTGACTTAATGCTGGTCTTTGTGTGATTAGCTTATTTACTCTGCTTATCTGGCTCAAGCTAAGCTGATCTCTCCCCGGTTGTCACGTGTTAGCCATCAGTTTGTGAGTAGGTTGGGACTGGATGGACCAGGATGATGTTATCAGGACAAATTCCACTCTGCTCTGCGTCATCCCTCATCCTGAGCAGGCTAGCTTGGGCTCGTTCTCAAACTTGCTCTTATCCAGCTTTGGGGTACTAAAAGAGAAAGCAGAAACATTGCAAGTCCTTTTTAAGTCTAGCCTTGGAAAAGGCAGAACATCACTTCTGCCATATTCCTCTGGCTGAAGTAAATCTCAAGCCCAGCCTAGATTCCGGGAATAGAGACACAGACTCTTGGTAAGTGGAGCTGCAAAGACTCATTGCAAAAAGCAAGAGACCAAGGAAGGGGTGCTCAGTTGCACCACACTGTGATCAGTATATCATACCGAGTGTTTGGGAGGATGAATTGTAGTGGCAGCTCTCCTCCCCTGCTGACACTAATGTAATTGATATGACTGCTTTGGAAATGAATTTTGCATTAGATAGTAAATTCCAGGATTCTGTTCTGTTGCTCCACGCCTACAGGTTTTTCAGGGGCAGGCCATTTAGCAAAGACAGCCCAGGAAACCTGTGACTGTTCTTTGCTGTACCTCTGCCTGGAGAGGTACCTATCTAGTTCTGGGATGCAGGGTCGTCTCTTCGAAGTCATCTGTTCCCACTTATCAGGGATATCAGGAATAGAGCTGACATGTTGACCTCCATCTACCTTACTCTTTATCTACTTCTCTACTATTTTATAACGAGGGCTAGGAAAAGCATTATTATTAATTGGGCTCCTTTGAATCATAGCAGTACATTGTCTTTATGTCTAGAACATAAACATTCTTTTTCCTTCAAAATCAGTCATCATGTCAGTGTAGTTCAGCACTGTACTTCCAGCACTCGGAACCGTGTCAGGGCACTCGGGAAGTGATTCCTGGACCGACTCAATGAATGAATAAATAAAAAAGACTTTTCGTTTTGAAAGAACGAAGAGAGCAAACCATCAAAGTGAAGCATGGTCTCATTCTTTAGGTTGCTGAGATATTTTTGGCTCTGACCCATTTTATTTTTACACCACTCTATAATCAGCACCTTTGGCTCATGTTCACATGGTGTGATCTTTCACACCATGACACTGAATAATCACTACTCACTGGTAGGTATCACCTCTTTCCGATTGTCCTGTACTGGTGACCTCTATAAAGACAAAGGCAGCATAATGAATTAGCAATCCTGCCTACTTAGCATCTCAGCAGTGGACAGTTGGTTTCAAGTTTTTGGCACCCCCAGCATTTTTCTTTCATATGATTCATATAGTAGGATCTACTGAGAGCACTCACATTAACAAGGACATTTATAAAACCACCCTCCTTAGAAAACTATAAGGTAAAAAAAAAACCCAGATTTTATTTCTCTTAGAGGGAAGAAATCGGAGCCAGGCACCTTTTTCCAGAAAATGTTGCTGATTTATGGGATTCGAGAAAATTACATATTTTTCACCTTTTTATTTTAGAAAATTTCATATATACAGTAAAGTAGAGACAACTTGACGTACCATCATCTTGCTGAAACAGGAAACAAGTGTATTAAAGTTGGAGTGATGGGACACAGGTAATCAAAAGGCTGAGGGCAAGGGTCTGATATTATTGCTCCATCTTTCTGAGAATGTGGTGGTGATAGAGATCAGAGTCAGATTAAAACAACAACTCTGTGGGATTTTACTATTATCATTTTATCTATGAGGACACAGAAGCAAGGAGAGAGAGAGAAATGACACAAGGTCACAGAACTGATAAGTGGAGGAGGGGCACTCCATAGGTCTCTCCGAGTCCTGAGGTCAGAATTCCACCCTCATCCCACTCAGACTCACTCCTCTCCTCAGTACATCTGCTTCCATCCCACTGCTTCTTACTTGGATCGGTGGATCTCCTCTTTCATGGGGAATAATGCTTTGAAATCCCCAAGTTTTCTCCTTCCTTTTCATCATATTTACTTCTCCAATGAAAATCCCTTGCTCCCTGCCTTCTAGAACCCATACATTAATCTTTGCTTTTTTGTCTCCTTCTGAGTCACTCTTTCGCCACACCGCATAGTTATTATCTTTTGAATGTCATTCCTCTGCCTATGGAACCTATTTTGGGGGAGGATCATCTCTTGCCTCTTTCCTCTTCCCCTTTTTATAGTTTCTTACTTACTCTTCCTCTGTCATTAACCTTTTAGCATTTGTTGATAATCCTTAAACCCTTTTAGTCTCACAATGATACAAAATTCTCAGGGCTATGTTCACCACTACTTCATATTTGGCAACTCATTGTCATTGCCAGAGAGGGTGGAATGAAGCTTAGTGATAAAGAATATAAACTTTAAAGTTAGATAGATGTAAATTAGAAAATGTGGCTTACTAGCTATATGGCCTTAGGAAAGTTGTCCTCTGTAAACCTTAGTTTATTCATATGTAAGATTTACTTCGGGTATCTTTATAATGCAGTTGTTACTAGAACTAAGTGAAAAATTATCTGCTAAAAGTATTGCCCAAAGCTTGGCATGTTGTGTAAATCCTTGGTAAATGTTGGCACTAACAATGTGTGTGCATGCATTCTTCGGTCCTTAGAGTCACTCAACCTTTAAGATCTATGATCATTCTTTTTATGACCACTTCTATGCCTCTCACTTCTCCCACTTACTCACTATAAATGAATAGCTATATTTTACATTGACAACACTTTTTTTGTTATTGTTTCAATTTATTACTCCTTCTGGATTCAACTGCATCTCTCTCCACTGTAAGCCATCTTCATAATGTGCTTGCTAACAAGTACCATTAAATCCCCTGTACTCTTCTATGTCCCTTCTATCATGACCCGAGCCCAAGGCAGATGCTTAACCGACTGAGCCACCCAGGTGTCCCAAAGCCGTATTTTTTTAAATGAATCTACATATTCATGCTATTTAACTTCATCTGGCCCATTGATGTCTGGAAATATTTTGTTCATTTAATTGATTTCAAATAAATTGATTTGGATATAATTTCTTTAAATTATCTATTTTTTTCAAGTCACCAGCATCACTTCAGTGAGACTATCAAGACTACTGGATGAAGATGCCAGTTACTTCTTTGTGGCTCTTTTTCAAAAGCACATCCTTCCCATTCTAACTTCTACTTGGTTACTAAGATATTAAGTTTGGTCCTCCCAGATTGTGGGGTCATTTTTCCTGTTAGACATTCCTGAAAACAAAGGAAACAATTGCAACTAGTGGTCTAAACTATAGGAAATTTCTTATTTTTGACTGCAAGTGCACTCACGACCACAGGAATATCTTGTGTATCTATACTGTTAGAATACTAGCTTCTGGTGATTTTGTGTCTTGCCAAAGGATAGCTGCTCTAATTTATAGCCATTGCTGCATAGCTATCTAAGGTCCTTTATCTGGTGGTGTCTTTTATTTCCACCAGACTACAAGGGAATTTATAATCCCTTCCCCTCTCTTCTCTTGCTTTTTCATTAACATTTATTATGCAACCACTATTGTGGTCCCTATTATTGTGTTGGCCACTGCAGAGCATAGAGATACACCATCTCTAATTTCATATAGCTTATAACTGATTTATGCCATTCTTATAATTTTTTTTGATGTAAGTCATTCATGTGTTTCTTTCCTGTATGTTAAGATAATGATTAGTTCTACTTAACATCAACCTCATCTCATCCTTCTCCTAGGAAAAAAAGGAGCCTAAGCTAGATCTGCAAGCCACATGGTCTGGCTTAGTCATTTCACAATTCTAGACCAAACTGTACTTCTCTGCTGTTGGAATTTAAAGGTATACTTTCTCTAATTATAGAGTTGGGATCAACTTAATCAGTTTCTAAAGTTTGAAAATTAAAAATATATATATATTTCAGTGATATGATCCAGATGTCATTTAAATATTATTTTCTCACCTTTAAATTTTGTAAAACTTAAATGGAAGGAAAAGAGAAGGGATCTTGACTGGTCTTGAGAGTTGCATAAATCAGGGAATGGGGTGTTGTGAAATGTCCTCACAAGGTCATCTATGGGAAAGCCTGGTCTATAAAGGATGCTGCTTTTTATTTATGGAACCAGTGAGCTGCTTGTAAAAGACTGGCTGGAAAAAAAGGCTTTTAAAAAGAAAATGCTGTCTTCTTGTAAAGGGAAGCAGCGTTAGCTTAACCCTCATTTTGCCCTGGGACTGCCACATCTGCAGTTGAGACTTTCCCAGCTCTCCAATGAAAGGATAGGCAGATGGAAGTTCTAACCTTTATAAAGGGTACTACACCACATCAAAACAGGTGGGAATTTAATCAACTAAAAGATAAAGCCATTTCCTCAATGGTCTTTTTTCCTTGAACAGGATGATCTTTTCCATACAGGCATGCAAAAGTTATTTTTGGTTATAATGCAAAAGCATTTCTTTGGTTATTTTTAGGTCAAATCTAAAAACAGAGAAGCCATAGTCCAAAATGTCAGTGGACATTTGCGTTCAGTTAATACTAATACGTAAGTGAGTTTTCAGGACGGAAAAAAAGCCCTCTTATAAGAAAGATGCTTCATTTTAAAACCTGAATGTACATTCCTGTCAATTTTGGTAGAAAACAAAACTGCTTGCAGTTAAACTTCATGTCTTGCAAGGTCCTTACCTTCTTAATACTTTGAAAGGTTAGAGACTACATCTTCTTTAAATAGAAAATTTTCAGGTTATGTTACCTGTGTATGAGGTGTTACTGAGAAAAAAATCTTAATAACAAATTAATGATATACAATTTACAGTGTCTTCCTATTTCTAAGAAACATATTAGGCAGAGTATACTCATCCATCTCAAGTGTTTTAAATGGGTATTTTGAATCCTAGTCTCAGACGGACTTAGACAATTATTAACTAAAAGGATGTTGACTTATCTAAATAATGGTGTAGGTTATGGGGATGAAAACAGGTAATCAGGACTACCGGGCAGTATTCCGGGTCTGGATGTGCTCTTAAGAGATGGTTCAATCTGTTACAGGTGAAAATGCAACACTGTAAACACCACTGAGGGGCAAGAGCATGTCTTGCAGCACCTAGCACAGTACCTGGCACAAATGGACATAAAATAAATATTTGTTGAATGGATGAATGAATGAATGACCTTGAGTGGAGTAATTTTATTTTGATTTGATGAAAATTTTTAGTCTCTGGGATAATAAGCATGGGACTTCCAAGGATAACAGCTCCATTCAGGGTATCATAGTATCGGAGGAATAGCTCTGAATTGTTTGTCCCCAAGGACTCAAATGTTAATTTCTCAATGCTTTTTTTTTTTTTCTGTCACCTACTAAAATTATTTTTATCTATACATTAAGAAACCTGGGCTTTTTTGGGAAAGTTTTTCCTATAGTCCACTCTAACAAAATTGTTGTTTTTACCTCTGGAAGAGCTTAAATATATTTTTTCTTTACCTTTCTCATCCCTGATATAAAGCATGTGATCAATAAATGCTTTTTGAATCAAGGAGTGAATGGATTAGAGAACATCGTAAACCTAACTCAGGCATTTACTGAAAGGCTTAAAGAAGACTTGAAGCTGTGCACAAACACATTTTCCTACTTTACGGTTTTGTGTTTTGTGTACTAAAAATCAAGACAGAAGAGACTATTGCTACCTTTTTAGTCTTCTCCAGCTCCCACAAGTGCCTGTTTGATAACCCTCTTTGCATGTCTTATTGCCATGGCAAACACACATTTAAAACAAATTTATCATCTCCCTCACTAAATGTTTCCTTTCTGACTTCCCTTTAAGTTAATAATGTCATAATTTTTCAGGTGATACATCCCCCAAACTGCAAGTCAAATTTGACCACTGTTCCTAGAAAAATCAACATTATAGAAGCTCACCCAGGCTGCAACTATGGGACAACGTCAATAACCCCATGCCCTTTGGTATACAGTGTGTCTTTGGCATTTAAGACAGTCTAAAATCTGAGTTAGCAACTTTCTCTCTTATGTCTCCAATTGTTGCCCTAAAGGAACTTTTTGTCCCATTCATACCTGACCATGAATACTTTTGACTTCAGACCTAGGACCCACCCCCTCTCAAGAATAAGACTCCACCATTATACTGCCACCCAATGAAGCACTTTAGTTTGACTACTTGTAGCTGCATTATGAAAAACGAATGTAAATACTCTAACTGCAAATGTGGCCACAATTTATTTTAACACAATTTGAGCAAGAAGCTAGTAACAAGGGAAATGACTAATACTTGAATAATTTGCTACATATACAAAGAACACAATAATTGGCTCTGAGACTGGGGGAAAAAGATCATAAAAATCTTTTATAACATTCCTAATTGTGCCCAAATTGAAATCTAAGAGTTTATGGCTTAAAAAAGGAGCATAATTCAATAATCCTGTCTTTGTGGAAAATGGACTGGGGAGGGAGTCAAACTGCACTTGTCAGCTTTTTGGTGTGTGATAAAGAATATTATAAATGTATTTACTGAATTATAACATATTTCTGATATTTACAAAGGAAAACATCTCTTATTCATCTCTTATTTACAAAGAAAATTTAACAAAACTTTTAAAGACTCCTTTCAGGAATTTCTGAGGGTATTTTTCCCAAATGTTCAGGACTGTGTCATTTACAGTTCATCATCGTTCTTCTCTAACACAACTAGAACTACTTCAGGGAAAAAATGGTTTTGGAGGAAAGTCTGATTTTGCCATGAGTGGATCAAGGTCACAAACAAAATGTATCTACATGAAGGATCCCATTAAACTGGGAAATTACTATATGATGCTCTAATGTAAATTAGTGCATTTAGACTATATTTTATTACTGAGCTTTTCAGTGAAAAAATGCAGAGGATGTCTTCACTGCTGACCCAATGCTAATTTCACATTCATTTGTTTATGAAAAATTAAAATTAGCTCTGAGGTATATTTTATAAGTATTTTAACTGAAGTTAAATTCAAAAGCTAGACCAGTAGGGATTATTTAATGGACTGTCAGATGGACTCAAACATTGTCACTGAAAGAAAAGGGGGATAGTTAAGTTGTAATAAATATTTTAGGGCTTTACAAAATAAAAAAAATATTGTCATTATTGTAGAAGCTTCATCATGCAAAGTACTTAAAACTAAATAATGCAGCTGTAATTTCTATACAACAACAGAAAAGGAGAATATTTAACAAGCACATAGAAATTTGACGGATATATTTTGAATTTTAAAATATACATTTTAGTCTGACCCATTTAAAAGTTAATGTTTTGAGTTACAGCATTTGATGAGGTAAAAAATGTAATCAATCAACTGAAAAGAAGAATCAATAAAAGGCTCATTCAGTCCCCATTTTAGCATTTCCTTTTGTAGAGTTAATATCTATAATGGAGATGCTCTTTATCATCTTCCAGTCACTATATCTTATAAATGTCAGCTAAATTATAGAATGTTGGAACAGAGGCTTGAGGAATTTAGTTAGATAGGCTAGACTAAGAGAACAGCAACTTGGGAAATTTGGCATGTACATTTGAGAAAAGTAGATGTAGGAGGAAAACTCATTGGCAGGTTTGGGGATGACTTCCATTCATACCGGTGGAATGAGATATCTGGAAAGTAGACTGATATAGCTAATCATTAGCCTTGGCAGAGGATTGGTGGTAGGGCTAACAAAGACAGGACAGTTATTAAGGAATGAGCATCATACCAGGGAGCCTGAAAGCAAAAAATATTCCAAGTGGAATCAGAAAGCATTCTGATCAATATCAAAAAAAAAAAAGTCTGGTAGCAGAGATAATTCCATCTATACCTTATGGTGTCTAACAAACCCATACTACAAAGATCTCTACACATTTTTTGCACATTACCTCTAACAATAAAAATTCCATATGCATGTATTTATCTGTGTAACACATATGATTTACAAGGATTAGTTAATATCTAATGGCACACTGTAGAGTTCATTATTAAAAACAGTAAGAGTAAATCAACATCTCAAGTAGTCTTCTTGATGATTTGATTGTTTTTGCTAACTTCTTTCAGATATGATGAAATCACCATTGTTTCTCCTTTGATAAAGGGTTTGTTATTGTGTCCTCTTGGTTTTCTATGATGCTTTATGAATATTATTTTCAATTGTTGGTTCATTTGCGTGAACTACTTTTTATAAGATTTGGTTTAAACCAGAGAATGTAATCTATAAACTCACTTAACTGTTTACATGCAAATATCAATAAATATCTAAAACATTGCTCCATCTTTTTAGTTACCTTTTTAGTTAAAAAGCCAGGGGAATAGACTAGAGGGATGGTTGCAGGGATAGAGAGAGGTGAAAATTTAGAAAAATCACTGGGAATTAGAACAGATTCCCTTCTAGAAGTATTTGGAAGTTAGATTTTAGGTGGGTTAGCATTTAGTCAGGGGTGTATTGCAAAGGAGCATCCCAACCTTTGAGAATAATGTCAAGAAATACAAAGAACATCATGTCCCATGGATTCCCCATTAGTCTCCTTCATAGAAAAATACTCAGATAAGAAGGGAAATGATCTGAAGTGAACAATTCAATGAACCTATTGTGCAAAATAACTCAGGACAAACAGAAAGCAAGTGGAAGTGGGACAGTTGTCTCTATGATTTCCAACTTCAGTCTCACAAGAGTCCAGGAGACATCTTTGACTTTAGGAAATCTGGATTGCAGTTTTCCTAGATGAGAGAGTTTTTGTGTCTTCTTCAAGTTTTATTTGGTTAATCCTAGAAAAGATGTATGAATGCATGATATTATTCACATTCTAGGCAGGATGGAGTTTTCCACTTGACAAGTGCTAGATATAGCTCTTCCTAGGCAGCTTCATCACACCCCTCTCAGTGGTGGTGTTGATGTCCTAAGTGTCCAAAGAGATGTGTGAAGACACAGCAAGACATAGGAAACAGGAAGAGGAAAAGCTCAAAATCCACATGGAAGCAGTGTAAAGCAATGTAATGATGCTCAAAGCTGAGAAACAGCAGCAGGAAGAAGTTTATCCTGGCAGGAGGGGCTCAGCACAGCTTTGCAGGCAAGGAAATGAGGCCCCATATAATAAAACTCCCTGTGGGTAGCAGCTGGAGCCATTGTGTCTGGAATAGACTGAACCTGACTAGCACAGGAGGAACTGCCTTCTGGCCTCCTGGTGATGCAATAGGCCTTCACTTTCATTTCCAGGCAGAGGAAATGGTACCTATTAAAAGCTGAAGTAGAGGGCGCCTGGGTGGCTCAGTTGGTTAAGCGACTGCCTTCGGCTCAGGTCATGATCCTGGAGTCCCGGGATCGAGTCCCGCATCGGGCTACCTGCTCAGCAGGGAGTCTGCTTCTCCCTCTCCCGCTCCCCCCTCTTGTGCTCTTTCTCTCTCTCACTCTCTCTCTCAAATAAATAAATAAAATCTTTAAAAAAAAAAAAGCTGAAGTAGAGAGAAGTAAGGGGAAGGGCAGCCCTTATTCCATCAGGACATTGCTGCTATCTTCTCTCCATATTCTGACATTTATAATTCTACAAACTGAAGATCAAATTTATTTCTTTCCTATCTTTAGAAGGGGTAAAAGAATTTAACACAGACAGGCTGAGAAGAACCTGTCCTATATTTAATAATCAATATTCAGTAATACTTTAAAAAAAATATTTGGAAGAACAAGTTAGCTTCTTTAGCTTTTGCTCATGACCTCAGCCAACTTTGAGTTCATAATCATTCCCTCTGCATTATTTGGTGTGGTACCAAGAAGGCCTATATCCTAATCATAGTCTGTGTACTGTCGTATGCATTGCAAGTACAAGATATATCTTACCCATTCCTTCCCATTTTACTGCCACATATTGATCACCAGACCATACTGAATCAGAAGATGCAGATTTTCTTTGGATTTTATGTGTTCTTAGATTTATACGTTATTTGGTCCACAGATACATCATCTACTTTGGGCCTAAGACCCATTTTCACCATTTATTCATAAAACCATTTTTTCCTTCCTTTTAATTTGCATCCTTGGATTTTCTTCCCAAGGGTTGTTAGTTTAATTGAATTTGCTGTTTGTTTTAAAATTTGTCTTTTTGCAATTAAGAATTCCTCATATCAGTGAGGTCATATGATACATGTCTTTCTCTGATTGACTTATTTCGCTCAGCGTAACACCCTCCAGTTCCAACCACGTCGTTGCAAATGGCAAGATCTCATTCCTTTTGATGGCTGTCAGCCCTTTTTTTAGACCTTTCAATTTCAAAGTGTCCCAGAGCTCAGTTCTTATGTCACTGTAGTCTATATAAATAGAATAGACATCACTCCTTCACTTGGAGATCTCATCTAATTTTTAGGCTTTAAATACCATATATATGTTGATAGTATATAAGGAGGTATATACTTAGCCAGACCTTGCCCCTGAATTCAGGAATCATATATCTAACTACCTACTTATTATCTTCCTTTGAATATTTACACTTAATATGCTCCAAACTGAAAGCCTGACTTCTTCACCAAACTTGTCCCATCTCCTGTATTTTTCAATCTTAGTAAATGTAGCGCTCCAGTTTCTCAGACTCAGAAATTGATATTCTTTTTGACTTTTTTCTTTGTTTTATACCCCATAGTTAATCCATTAACAAATCCTATGAGGTTGTATATAGATAGATACAGATATCTATCTATATGTGTATATTTATATGTAAAGGGCCATTTCTTTTCTCGCATACCATTACCATGGTCTAAGACCCCATCATCTCTTACTTGGGTTATTGCAATAGTATCATAAAGCAGTGCTTCTCAAAGTAGGGGCCATTGAATGGACTGTTTGTCCAAGGGGAGAACAAAAGCCTATTCCATAATATAAATGAGCAATATCACTACACATACAATTTAGTTCTGTCAACATTTCTCCTTAGTAAGACCTTCTCAATTCAGGAAGCAGTACATTTCTTTATATTTTGGCACAAACTTCTTATCTAGCTGTTAACTGGCATTTTGAGTATCACTATCCTAAAGGTCTTTCTGCTTATGGCCTTTTACATCTTATATTTTATTCTTATCACAGTAGCGTAAACAGTCATTTTGAAAATACAAGACGGGGCACCTGGGTGGCTCAGTTGGTTAAGTGTGAGACACTTGATGATCTCAGGGTTGTGGGACACAGCCCCACTTTGGGCTCTGTGCTCAGTGTGGAGCCTGCTTGCCTCTCCCCCTCTCCTCCTCCCCCTGCTTGTGCTCTCCCTCTCTGTAAAATAAATAAGTAAATAAAATCTTTAAAAACACAAGACAGATCATATCAAAACCTCCTAATGGCTTTAAATTGCACTTGAAGTCCAGTCTTTGGAGTCTTCATGGCTTTTTATGTTCTGTCTTCCCTGTTACCTCTATGAACGTCTTTCTTTTTCTTTCCCTCCTCCTCACTCCATTCTAGCTAAAAGGGCTTGTATAATGTTCCTGAAACATGGCATCCAGGGAAGCTCCTGTATTAGAGCCTCCCCACTTGCTCTCTCCTATGCCTTTTTTCAGATAGTTGCAGGGCTTACTTTCTCATGTCCTTCAGGTCTTTGTTTAGCTATCAGCAAAGATATCAGCCTATCTTTCCTTAATTACTCTATTATTTTTTCTACTTCTCTTTTTAGCATTCTCTACCACCTTTGATTTTTTTTAAATTACCTATTACCTTATAATACACTATACTACCATTTTTTTTGTTCATTTTCTACCTTCTTTTATATTTTTAAAAAGATTTTATTTATTTATTTGACAGAGAGGGAGCATGAGTGGGGGGAGGGGCAGAGGGAGAGGGAGAAGCAGACTCCCTGCTGAGCAGGGAGCTGGACATGGAGCTCCATTCCAGGACCCTGAGATCATGACCTGAGCCAAAGGCAGACACTTAACTGACTTGAGCCACCCAGGTGTCCCTCTACCTTATTTCATACTAGAACATAAACATCAGGAAGGCAGGGCTTTTGCTTGCCTTGTTAAATGATGCATTCCCAGTGTCTAGAATAATATCTGACACATAGAAGGTGCTAAAAAATAACAATTGAACCGATTAATGAATAGGTTACAATATAAACTTTTATTATAGCATTTATCATAGTGTAATGGTTTAATGTATTTCATTTTTAGAGGGTAAATTGCTCAGAATGAAAGATCTTAATTTTTGCAGCAATAGTTCTTTGCACCATGTCTGTACGAGAATGGAAGTGTTATAGAGGAAATGGTTTTTAAATATAAGATCCTACAGGACCTTTTGCCTGCAGTTTGAAATTAATACCACCAGATGGCAATGTTTTATTATAAATAAGACGTTCTCCAAGGTTTCTAAAAAAACATGAAAACCAAACTTCCCATACATATATACATATATGTATGTGTGTAATGGAATTTAATTTTATATTAAATAATCAGCACAAATATTCATAAGAATAATGTTGCATTAAGTTATGCGATTTAGGATGCGATTTGATATTTAAAGAAAACTAACTTATAGCCACTAAAGTACTTTACATGTAACTTCCTTTAATATGTCACATTTCCAGAAATTTTTAAGTCCTTTCTGATACTTCTTTGGAGATCAGAAGTCTCTTTAAAGATTTGTTTAGCTCCCGAAGAATAATGTTACCAATGGTATGACTTTTTGCTAGCAAATTTTTATTAATTGTCTGTATAACAAATAATCCCCATGCTTTGGTGAGCTTTACCTCCAGGAACCATACCAGGTTCATGGCTGAAGATAGTGAAAGAGCCCTCTAGTTTTGGCAGCCAGAAGGGAGGAATAATCTTGTGAAATACACTCAGAGTCTTTTCCATGACAAAGGCCTACTCTCCAGGGAAAATGTCAGAGATTTATCCCAATTCAAAGAAGGGGATGTTTCTCATTCTAGCCCTTTCCAGTTTTCCTTTCTCACTTAACAGAGAAAAAAAAAGTCAACAGGAGTTAGTTAGGGATTCAAGGAAATAGCCTAGGGACAATGTAGCCAGAGAAGGGAGTAAGGGGCCTGGGGATAAGGCTATTCTGACTAGAGAAACAATGTGAAGGTCACAGACTAATATCTAATCATAAGATTATAGGATTACCAACACACTAACAATGTTCCAGTATAATAACAATAGATAACACCTGAAAGAGCTGAAAGAAAAACTCTTCCTAAGGAGAAGGACTTAAGAAGTCCAGAGTAAAGAGGGGAAACAACATAAAAAACATCAGAGGAGGGTCACCTGGATGGCTCAGTTGGTTAAGCGTCTGACTCTTGATTTCTGTTCAGGTCATGATCTCAATGTCGTGGGATGGAGCCCCATTCTCTCTCTCTCCCTCTGCCCCTGCCTCCTTCTCCCCGCCCCCCCTCCCATTTTCTCTCTCTCTAGCTCTCTTTCAAAAAACAAACAAGCAAACAAAAAGAAAAAAAAATACGTGAGAGGAAACTGAAGTCTCTGGCACCTATTGGTACAGCAAACATCAAACCAAAGGTCCTAGCCAAAGATCCTGGAAGCTCAATGAACACCAAAAAGTAGATATATCAAAGAAAGTCACAAGTAGGCATGTCATATTCAAACTGCAGAAAATCAAGGTCAAAGGAAAAGATCTTGAGGGAAGCTGGGATCTATGAAGGAAGAGTAGTCTCTGATGAAATTATACTAAAAATCAATAGCAGATGGTAGCTGAAAAATCCGCAAATGCTTGGAAGTTAAACAACACATCTTTAGATAACATTTGGGTCAAATAAGAAGTCTCAAAAGAAATTTTAAAGTATTTTAACCAAATTAAAATAAAAACACAACTTTTCAAAATTTGTGGAATGCTGAGAAATCATTGTTTTCAGGGAAATTTATGGCTTTCGATGTATATGTTAGAAAAAAAGAAAGATCCAAAATCAATAACTTAAGCATAGAGCTTGTGAAAGAATATGTACAAGGCATCTTTTTTTTGGTGATTTTTCTTCCATTTAGATTCAATATTATCTTCACACCTCAGTTTCTATGACCTGTAGATAGTGGTGGACACAGAGTCATAAATGAATGATGTTAGGTTCATCAGAACATGAGGGATTAATGGCTAATTTTGACAGGAGGAATTGGGGAGTGTTCTTCAGAGAAGGCACAGTTCATGCTGAATCCTGAATCACCATTTAGGCATTTGATGATATTACCAGAACACTGAGTGTAGTGGAGGACAGGATGGATCACAAACAGGTGGTAAGGATGCAATTAGATATCAGCTCAGATAAATATTGTGGTCTTTGCATATCATGGTAAAGACCTTGAGATTAATCCTTAATGAAGAGTAATAGGAGGCTTAGTGAAATCAAGGTTAAATAAATTCATTTTTGGAAAGAGAGCCATAGTTGAACCTTAGGAACCACTGGAATTAGGTATTTGTCATCTTTGGTACTTTCTTTCATTTTCATAGTCTTTATTCTCTCACATTACAGACCAGCATGCTCTATGAGTTGAAGGATCTGGTGCATGATGGCTATATCTTAGAGTTGGAGTAATATTCTTACTCAGTTCTAGCTTGGAAAATACAGGAGGAAATCTTATTGGCCTGCCACAGATCAAATTCTCACTCCTGAGTCATCATTTGCAGCCATCTGAGATGGAGTAGTATAATAACATGCAGTACTATATGATTGGTGTATGAGTAAGAAGTAATTTATCAAAAAAGATTCAGCGGAAAGCAGTATACTAGGCAGAGAAAATAATGGGAATCAATAGAAGATATTATGCAGAATTACATTTTTACAACTCTGGAATTTGGAAGGCTGGTGGAAAACAATGCAAATGACTTTACAATCTTGAAATTAGCAAATTAGTGAAACAAAAAAAATCTAAATTTCAGTTACATCTGAATTTGGTCTTTGAGCTGATAAGGGAGAGACGTTGCTTGGGCATAAATTTCCAATCTTGTTTGTATTCCTGTTAACCTAGCTATGACTTACTGGACTCAGAAATCTGAACTCTAAGCATGAGCAACTATTTATAGGATAGACGTAGGAATGCACGCTCTCTAAGATGCAGTCTCTCTTATGGAGAAAAACCCAGTTGGATGGTCACTAAGCAATCAGCCAGATCTTAACATTTCTGAATGTGACACTGATAGAAACAGAGGCAGTAGGAGATGAAGTGATGTGCTTAGACTCAAGTGAAAAGTAGAAAGGGAAAGAGACAATGAGAAATGCTGAGTGACAAGTTCAACAGCATCAGTAGCACATGTCAGGTAGACATCTATTTCTGAGGGGTTATCAAGATGACCAAATTACCTCAGTGGCTTGTTGCAGATTATATCATGGGAAGCAAACACTGTGACAGAGACTAGTGTTCAGGACATTGATTAGGGAGTGCTCTTGGGAATATGGATAGAAAGGATGGGAAGCAGGATTGGACAGAGAGAGAAGTTAAGCTCTGATGCAATTCCAAGGAAATTTTCAGCCAACCCATGGAGAGGTCTGGAACTGGGATAGTGTTGCATTTTTCCCAACTTGGTGAAAGAGAATCAGGACTTTACACCACCATTATAATTAATCACTGGATCAGAGCTGCTCCTGGAAGGAGGTATGACCTTGGATGAAGCAGTATTCTTTAGTCAAAGCACTCTCGAACGACAACTGATAGCTGAGGGCCATCTTCCAGTAGCTGGGGGAAATATGTCGTTCCTTCCTAAAGGAGAATCTGGGTGGCACACCAGAAAGGGGTATAAAAAATTGCCTGTTTCATAGAGTAGTTGTTAAGATTAAATGAGTTAATATGTGAATAACACTTGGAACAATGTCTGACATATATTAAGCATTATATAAGTGATTGCTGCCATTCTTCTTATTAATGACTGAATGGAGAACATTCATAAGTCTCTAACAGGTTTGTTTTGACATGTTTATGGTAATGGTTTAACCAAACGTTCCTAACAGTATCCTAGGAGAGTAATATTTAATGAAGTGATATGCTTCCTTCATTTCATGTGGAAAAATAATACACAGAATAAAAACCTAAATGTTACCCTAAACTGATTGCATACCTCTTGATTCAGGTTTAAATTGTAGGGTTGATCTCGGCTGCTCTGAGCTCTCCGTTACCTGATCTACCATCCTCTCTCCCTTCTGATGTATTGCATCACGGTAGTCTGAGAGACATGATGACATTTAGCTTAATATTGGCTTCTCTTTACTATGGTTATGTTGTGAAGTTGGTAAGGCTCCCGATGCTTCTCTGAAACATAATGGGAGGGTAGAGCTGGTGGAGAAAGCAGTGTTGTGTATGGAGTGCATGAGTAATTTGCACCTGTCATATTTACAATTCTTGAATCCAAGGCAGAAGAAGCACAGGCCAGATGTTTTGAGTTCAGGCTCCTGTTTTTAAATTTTTGATGGCAGAGCTAGCAGTGCTCAGAGTCATACAGAGATTAACTTGTTTAGTTGTCTGGTAGTTGGTTCAAATATTTATCTTTCACTTAGAAAAATCTCCTTTGCCAGATGCAACTGCCAGCATTTAAAAGTATACAACCTTTTCTATGTGGTATATACAATATGATGGCAATTGGCAGAAAAGCAGAAGAGTTGCTGACTCTTCTTTAAAGTCTTCTCCACTTTTAAAGTTTTGAGTTCTTCTTTGACTATGAAAATACTTTTATAAGAGTGTCTATCACTCCTGGCTGATCAGAGGGGCCACCCATGGAGTTCTTTGAAAAATAGAAATGACTGCGCTGTGCCTACTGAATAAATATTTCTTGGATGGCATCTCTAGTTTAAAATATTTCCACAGATGATTCTGATGCACAACCAGGATTTAGAACATTGATTTATAAATATTTATTCTTTATGGTCTGCTTCTTTAATAGATAATGATAGCTACCATATTGAGTGTCAGGTAATTATTAAACACTTTCTCTACAACATTCCGTTATTACAATCCTCCCAATGACTCTATGAGTTACATCTTACTATTCCCATTTTATGATAAGCTGAATGAGGTTAAATAACTTGCCTAAGCTTGGTCTGTCTGACTCCAAAGCCTATATTCACTCCACAGATTCACGCAGTCAAGGATGCTTAGAATTCAAGAGAGTAGGATGAAGGCTCTTTGTTAACTTGTTAGGATTTTCCACACCCTTTTGCTGATGCTCAAACTACTAATCATCATAGCTCATAAAAGGGCTATTTAATGTAACTTCTTACTATTCCCATGACAAATGCAGTATAGTAAAAATGCACAAGAAAGGAGAAAAATAGTCTTTACTCTATAATTTTTACTATCACATTTTAAGTCTGAAGCTGGGGAAATAATGTATTATTACCAGATACATTAAATAGCCCAGCAAGCAGATCAATAACAAAGTGCAAAGACCACAAGGTCCTCTCTTATCTCTGTCTTCTAGACATATATCAAATTTATCACTGTCCCCAGTTGCTGTTCTTCTTCTTAGCTTCTACTTAAATTATTTCCCTGTTAGTCCTCTGCTCTGGGTCTGCTTCCACTCTGTTAGATTCTGCTTTTTGGCCGTGCCACAGCCATGATGCTAATGCTGATGCCCCATGTGATGTCAGAGGGCTGATAATTCTAACTGCTCTTTCAAAAAGAGTAAGTATCATGTGGATTTTCCATGTTGGTTTTCCAACTTTTCATATCACAACAATGCTTTTCAATTTGAATATATGTCCTCAGAACAAGCAGGTGTTAATAACTTAAGCAGTTGCTATATACTAAATTACTAGAATATTCTTAGAGGCCAGTCGTTTTGTTCTGTTCATTCCCCTAGTTACTTTTTAGATTATTAGTTATTAGATTTGGCATAGGTAGGTTCCTTATTTTAAAAATATTAATCAGGACTATTTTTTAGCTTATAATAATTTACCTTAAAAAACACAAAGATCTGTGATAAAACACTATGGCTTCTCTAGTCTTGACCTTATTCAAATGACCTGTAATGTTAACTGACAGCATGGAAAACTGTTACCTACTTAAGCAGTCTTTCTGAACTGTACACTGATTGAATGTGTGTGAATGTGTGGCACTTTACATTAAAGCTTTGAGTCAGAGATATTTATGTGCAATTGTGGTCACATGCTTAAGGCTTTCATTGAATGCTTTGGGTTTTAGCAGATCCAACACAGCTGCTTTAAATAAAGCAAATGTGACCTGAAAACAGGATGAAAAATGGAGCCTGATTGACTAAAATTGAGTGGCATGGTTGCCTGGGCTCAGAGGTCCATCAGTTACTGAGATAAACCAGACAGGCAAGAGCTTGTAGTAAAATATGCATGTCATCTAAGGAGGGCAGAGGCATAAACTGTCCTCTCATCTGGCAAATGGCTTATGGTCCTCATGGCTATGGTAGGGAAATAACTGTCTACAAAAGATCACTTAAACTTTTTCTTATACAGGAAGACCTTAGGTATTAACCTGTAGACAGAAAAGCATTCTGGGAATTTATCATTTCCTCATATGTCAGCATTCTTACAATGACAAGATAGTACTTTATATGAATCATGTCTTGTATTCCAAAGGGTCTGTCAATATCATCTGAATACATTTACTTTAATCATTCACTGACTTTAATTTATTCCCTCATTGATAAATACATCAGTGCACTCAACATATTTTCCTGTTTTTGTATGCTCTTTCCTCTGTTTGCAACAATTTTCCTCTTCTTAGCCATTATTCTTTATACATAGAAATATTCCTTTCTTTATAGATCTTTCCCTAAAGTGTAACTGAAAGTCATTGGCCACTTATTTTAACAGGAGAGTTTCATACATATCTTCATATCTTTTGCAGATTAATAACTCTACAGTTATCAAGTATCTTTATTGTTCAAATATATCAAATATCAAATATATCTTATATCAAATATCCTCATTTATTTAATAATAACTCAGAGTTCAAGATCCCTTTCTCAAATTTGTCTGCTGAGAGTGCTTTGGTGAATATCAAGGATGGAATGACTAGGACTTAGTGAATTGAATAAAAGGTAACTTGACCTGGTGGTAAACACATAGGCTAGGAAATAAGAATAGGATTTTAGTCCCAGTTCTATTAATACCAGCTGGGGTAATTGGTCCACTAAATCTTTTCAGCCTCTCTTTTTCAACTGTAAAATGAAGTATTCACTTGAACTTGACCAATGATTTTAAAACCGGTTTCTTAGCACAGAAACCAATTCTCAATTAAGTGGAAAATTAATGTTTCAAATGAAACGCTGTGATGGTTAAGGTAAGGCGATGGGGACCCCTGAGTCCAATCCCCAATGTTCCCATCCCTGAAGCAGCTCCTGAAATACATCTCTTGAGTCTCATAGAATCCATAAAGCCAGAATGAAAACAAAACAAAATAAAAAAAAAAAACAGCTATCTCTTCAGTTGCATCTAAAACCAGTTTTCCAAAGATCTTTTTCAAACTGAAGTGTGCATTCATAGAAATAAACCCTTTAGTCTATGTGCCAATGCCCAACCATCATCCAGTTGTCTGTCTTTTAAACCCTACCCCCAGGGTTCATTGATTGCTTGTTTTCTGCCTTGTTTTGTTTGTTCAGCAGTACAAATCTATACCCACACAAATGAGAGAACAGGGCCCTTTGTGAAGCATAGCCACCTTGAGAGTACAAAGCACACTTGCAGATCAATGGCTCAAATGATGGCTGCAGATGTATTTAGGATGGAAGGCGCTGCAGATGATGATCCTTATTACTACATGACCGAATGTAAAAAATATTTATCCTCCTCCCAGGGCTATAGCAAAGCTCTTTTCCTTTCCTTCTTTACAGCCCTCCACGGCTACCCCTGACCTGAGTTAAGGAACACTGAGTGGTTAGCTTTCATTCCCTGGCATTTGTTTTCTAATTTACATAATTGAATTTTTGGCTGAACTTTGAGCTCTCAAATATGATTTGAGTCCTACCGTCCATTTTTATACAGACCACAAATACAAAACAATTTATAAAGGTTACTAGAGAGGTAAAGATAATGCATTTCTATTAAAAACAACAAAAAAGACAACTGAAGGCCCTCTCCTGAGCATTATGAGATCGAGGGGACTAAAATATCAGGTTTGGGTCTTAAGGCACAAATAATTATTGGGTAAAATTCCAGCATGAAGTGGGCATGTGGGAACTGCTGGACGTTTGTGACCCAAAGACATTTTGGGATATAGATTATTTGGAATCAATAAAACACAATTATTGCTTAATTTTCATAAACCCCCTTTGATTAGGTTACCATGATAGGATCTTAAAAAATAATTAGATGGGGAATGCCAAAAGAGCATCTTAAAATCATATAAATGTGAATTTTTATATAAAATAGGGTACATATTATGCATCAAATACAGGACAAACAAGTTGTTTTATTATTAATATAGTTAATATAATTAATTTCACTCTTTAAAGAATCTATTTATCTTCCCTGACCTGAAGGAACTCACTTGAGGAAACAGACACTGTGACCCGCTATGATAAGAGATGTAGATTACAGTCCTGTGAATGTCCCACAACCTTACCCATGCCCTGTACACACACACACACACACACACACACACACACAGAGCATCCTATAACTATAGTCTCCCTAGCATACTATGTCTTACATCTTAAAATACTCTCTCCTTCTCATTTAGGGAGTCATCTCTACTGTGTGTACCACCAGTGGGATGAATGGCCCCCTCCCACCAGAGAACCTGAGAGGAAAAATCCTGGGAGCCAAGGTTTGGGCATGTGATCTATGGTCAATCAATCAAATTCTTGCCACAGAAATCTCTTTCTTCTCTCATCTTGTAACGTGAGTGAGTGATACAAAGAGGAAGAAATTAATAAAATCTTGGGGTAGCCTGCAGTAGCAACTTAGGGTACTTCGGTGGTATCCGGTGGCACTTGGCTGTGTGAAACCATGCCAACAGCACACAGCACGGGAGTTATTTAGAGCAATAGGATCCTTTTCCTGCTGGCTCACCCCAGAGCGGTCTTAGTTGCTTCTCCTTTGCCAAGCCTGCCTTTGATTCTGTGAACACTGCTTTAGACAACCAGAGTAGGTGCCTATTAGCTTTCACCAAGACCTATGACTGATAAATGCCCCTGGGATTTTTAAAATATCTGTATGCTGTCACGTGGACACATACGAAATTGCCCGAATAAAAATGACCAGTTGTGTTATAATATTGATACTAATTTATTCATTAATGTATCCAATATATATTTATCAGACACTTATGTGCCAGTCATTTTATCAAGCTATGAACCTGTATTGGAAAAGTTAACAAAATGTGATATTAAATATATTTAGTACTGCTGATTATGTAAAATACTCCTGTGTCAGAAACTAATCATAATAAAATAATGTTAGTAATATTGCCACCTTGACTTATAGTGTGAACCTGTTAAGTTTTAAAAGTCCAGAAGGCTGAATCTAAAGAGAACATTTGAAATCACACCGCTGCCTAAGTCTTGAAGCTTAAGGTGTTTGTGATGTGGCAGAGATTTTTAAAGGTCACAGTAAAACTACAAATTCTTCTTTTTCTGCCAAGACTCAGAATGCAGAATAAAACGCCTTTCAAGGAGGTACTATATGTCAGAGGTGCAGAGCAAATCTGATTACATGGGTAACAGTGGAACCATTTTTGGAATAGTAGGGCAGACTTAATACTTTTCAGAAATATTTCTTTGCCAGAAAAACATCTTTATTTTTAAACTTTATTTAGATATGTGTAATAAAACGTAAAAATTTCTAGGAAGTATATCTTTAGAAGTCCCAGGATAGGATAAAAAGTTCTAGAATTAGGGCGCCTGGGTGGCTCAGTCGTTAAGCGTCTGCCTTCGGCTCAGGTCATTGTCCCAGGGTCCTAGGATCGAGTCCCACATTGGGCTCCCTGCTCGGCGGGAAGCCTGCTTCTCCCTCTCCCACTCCCCCTGCTTGTGTTCCTGCTCTTGCTATCTCTCTCTGTCAAATAAATAAATAAAATCTTTAAAAAAAAAGTTCTAGAATTAAGTAGAATAGGATAATAGAAGCAATGCCAACACGAGATCTAATAGGATCAGGACAGAACATTTTTCATAAATCTGAATAAAATCATCTGTAGTGAAAAGGAAGTAGAAGTTTTCATTGGACCAAAATGCATCATATATATATATATGAAAAATTTATGCTTTCTTACATATATAGAGTTGGTATCTAGGCTTTAGGTGATCAGTAAATTGAACATGATTCATTCTATCAAGGTAAGTTCAAACATACTCATTTGTCCTTTTTATTGTTGGTTTTATACCACCCTTGACTCTTCCCTTTCCTCTAATTAGTCCCTATTGATTCTTCTTCCAGATTTTTCTATATATTTACCCTTCTTTTTTACTCTCAATGCTAACACTTTGGTTTAGATATTCGTTGTGTTTCACTTTGTTTACTGCAGTGTCTTTTTTTTTTTTATTCTTATGTTAATCCCCATACATTACATCATTAGTTCTAGATGAAGTGTTCCATGATTCATTGTTTGTGCATAACACCCAGTGCTCCATGCAGAATGTGCCCTCCTC
>NC_138379.1:65232664-65249518 GCF_054177405.1 Leptonychotes weddellii
GAGCCAAGATGTCCATCGACAGATGAATGGATAAAGAAAATGTGGTATATATATATATAATGGAGTATTATGCAGCCATTAAAAAGAATGAAATCCTGCCATTTACAATGACGTGGATAGAACTGGAGGGTATTATGCTGAGCGAAGTAAGTCAATCAGAGAAAGACATGTATCATCTGATCTCACTGATATGAGGAATTCTTAATCTCAGGAAACAAACTGAGGGTTGCTGGAGTGGTGGGGAGTGGGAGGGATGGGGTGGCTGGGTGATAAACATTGGGGAGGTTATGTGCTATGGTGAGCACTATGAATTGTGTAAGACTGTTGAATCACAGACCTGTACCTCTGAAACAAATAACACATTATATGTTAAAAAAAAAAAGAAAGAAAAAAGATAGTAGGAAGGGAAAAATGAAGTGGGGGAAATCAGAGGGGGAGATGAACCATGAGACACTATGGACTCTGAGAAACAAACTGAGGGTTCTAGCGGGGAGTGGGGTGGGGTATGGGTTAGCCTGGTGATGGGTATTAAAGAGGTCACATACTGAATGGAGCATTGGGTATTATATGCAAACAATGAATCATGGAACACTACATCAAAATCTAATGATGTAATGTATGGTGATTAACATAATAAAATTAAAAAAAAGAATTTAATCTTTAGAGCTAGATAGAGCTGGGCTATTGACCTAGTTCACACTTCTAATCGTATGTGATTCTAGGCAAGTTTCTTAACCTCTCTGTTTTATTTAACCACTCTGTTTTATTATCTGTAATTTAGGTAGAAAATAAAAACTTTGCTGTACTAATGTGATGAATAAATTACAATGTATATAAAATCTTTCTTAGAATTTTCTAATTCAACAAGCATTAGTTCATGTTTCCTCTATAGTTTGTTGATGTCTTATAAACCCTTGAAGTGAGAACCTATTTAAAAAATTTTGGTGGGCTTAATGCAAAGCAAGTATTTATAACATTCTGTTTTGTTAGATAAATTCCAAAAGAAACTAAAAGGAAAACAAATAAATAAAAACAACAAAGAGCATTTGTTATACCCCTAAGCCATAAAATGAAATTAATCAAGATGCTACTGATATAAATGAATTATGCAAATGATAAAACAAAAGATTTCAAACAAAATCTTCAGAGACATTGCTATAATGAAAACTTAAATACTCCTCAAACTTACTTGATCTTCAATAAAGAAAAGCTGTACTCCAGATAAATGGTTTCCTAGAAAAAAAGAGCTCATTGGACTTTTCCATCAGCCACTTTCTATCTTCTCAACAGCGAACAATGAAAATAAACAGGTGATTTATTTTCTGGTGTAAACAAAGTATAATTTTTGGCTTTTTACATATTGTTGAAAGAAGACAGATTTTCTAGGATCACATTCAATTTTTGTCTTTTTAAAAATTTTGTTGAAATGAGTAGAAATCACTTATAGTATTTTATCAATTGGTTAAGAAACTTCTTTTGCTTTTAGAGTGAGTATGATTTTAGGCAGACAGAAGATTAGTTATCTTGATCCACAGCACTATAGTCCTGCCTACGTAGAAAAATTCTATGTCTATACATTGTAGCCTAATATCTCTTGGTGCACACTTGCATTGTTTTCATCATATTGAGAATCCTAAGCTTAAAAGAGTGACTTTCATTAGCATGAATTTAATGAGTAAGTTACATTGCTTTTAAAAATCCTCATTCTGAGTTGTTGTATCACTAAATTTTTTGAAAAAAAAAAATCACTATTAAAGGGGGGGGGAAAACCCTTTCTCATAAACATGCTTAAATTCAAATCACTTTTCCCCTTTGCAGAAGTAAACCTTTGTGTTGAATTGTAATTAAGGGACATTCAAAAAAGGCTGATTTAAATCCTTTGGTTCAGTTAATCAATATTCTATGCCTTTGTTTTTTATTTCTTTTTTGGCCCCTGCTTCTCATGTATGAAGTTGTTTGTGCTCAGAAAGCAGGACTATTTATACATTTCAACAGAATACCAGAGAAGCAGGACCGAGAACATTCTTTAAAAATCATAGCATGTGTTGTACTTCTACTTCTTTTAAGAAGGAATAAATGTAGACAATATAAATACAAATAGAAAACACATGAATTTACTTCCTTAGTTTAGTTTGCCAAATAGCATATGCTTCTCATGCTTTGTAATTCCAAATTAATTTAGATCAGATTCTTATATTTTATAAACCACTGAATTGAATATCTTTATACCACTGTCTATTATTTCATGTGGACAAATTTGCTTAATGCTTACATTTTTCATTACTGTGCTAACGGCATATGATTGCAGTTTGGTGTCTTCAGCTGTCAAAAAAGCCAGAATGAAACATCAGAAGGAAGATTGAATGGTTTTCCTTTCATTACCTCTGCAAGGGACTCATTTTTTTTATTTATATGACTGTTCTAACTATGGTAGAATTTTATGATAAGGAAAAATAAATTGTACCCTAAGGTAATATTCCCATTTTGATGGATTATAAAACATGTTAAAATTGGTCATTACAAACTATAATTCTTCATGGCCTCAAACCCTGTTAGTATAATTTTTTTGAATTATAAAAAATAGCGATCAATTTAGTTGGTGCTATTAAATGACAATGCATTCAGACTGCAGCATTGTAAAATGACAGCACCAGATATCAGAGTTGGTGTATTTGTACTCCTGTTGTTTTGAATGAAAACAGCTTTGTCTCCTACACTTATAGACAGGTGAGAATGACAATGCGGCCTGAATCATTACAGTATGTTTGAGTCATGAAGGACACTTGAATTCATGTTTCACAGGGAACAAATTTACAATTATTCCCTAATAATAAAGGCAGACATTCTTTTAAAAATTGCTTATATAGCTATTAAAGTGTGAGAGTGAAATATGCTCACAAACCAGACAGAATCTCAGAGAACAAAGAGAGCTGGTCTTTTTTTTTTTTTTTAAGATTTAGTTATTTATTTCAGAGAGAGAGAATGAGAGAGAGAGAGATGGGGGTGGGGCAGAGAGAGGGAGAATCCTTGAGCAGACTCCCTGCTGAATGGGGAGCCCAATGCAGGGCTTGATCCCAGGACCCTGAGATCATGACCTGAGCCAAATTCAAGAATTGGCTGTTTAACCAAGTGAGCCATCCAAACACCCTAAGAGAGCTGGCTTTTTTTTTTTTTTAAGATTTTATTTGCTTGAGAGAAAGTGAGAGAGAGCAAGAGAGAGAGCGCAGAGGGAGAAAGAGAAGCAGATTTCCCGCTGAGCAGAGAACCTGACATGGAGCTCAATCCCATGACTCCAAGACCATGACCTGGGCTGAAGGCAGATGCTTAACTGACTGAGCCACCCAGACACCCTGAGAGCTGGTCTTAAAACAGCTGAATAAAACTTGGAATTTTTGACAGTATGTTAATAAATTTTTTCTCAGATTTCTCAGCAATCTTCCAACAGTACCAGATTCCCCAATATAAAATTTTTTGCTAATGTAGCTCATGCTTAAAATGTCTTTCTTCCTCCTTTCATTAATGATTTGTCATTTGGATGGGGCAGTGTGCTAGATACAGTCACAGCTGGCTTAGTATTTAATCTACCTAGTTCATAGAGCAGGGGTTATAATCATCATATTACAGACATGGAAAGTGAATTTTAGAGATTATATGATTTGCCCTAAACCATATTCCTAATATGTGGCAGAGCTGTAGTCAAACTTACACTTATTCCGGTTCTAAATCCTTAGGTTTTTTACTTTTCTCATTTTCCTTTTTTTGCACTTTACTTTTACTTGTCTTGTATTGCTATGAGCATGGAAAACACTTAAAATTTCTTTCCAAATCTAAATAGAGCCCAAATAAAACAATAAAACAGTATAATTGAAAGTAATATAATACAAATAAAAATAATAAGTGATCTAAAACAAATAGTAATTTTAAATAATTAATAAATAACTAAAGGCAAAGTAAATAAAAAATCAACAACCGTCAAGTGTAATCTAGTAAAATATTCAAATTGCATGAAGAATCTCACAAGTATAAATCCACTTTAAACACAAAAGAGGAAAAAACAAGTCATCTTCTGACTAATACCCAACAGCATTAAACACTAGAGGGAAAAAAGGAACGTGGAGGAGTTTAGGAAAAAAATTATGACTTAAGATTTCTAAACTTTGTGTTATTGAAAGAAGTTAACAGTTAAATCCACTTTAAACACAAAAGAGGAAAAAACAAGTCATCTTCTGACTAATACCCAACAGCATTAAACACTAGAGGGAAAAAAGGAACGTGGAGGAGTTTAGGAAAAAAATTATGACTTAAGATTTCTAAACTTTGTGTTATTGAAAGAAGTTAACAGAAAGATGTTCTCGCATAAGCAAGATTAAAAAAATCTTTGTAATCTTGAATGCCTACCAGAGGAAAGGTACCAAGATGAGAGGTACCTAGACAAATAAAGTAATAGATTACAATTATATATGCATTTGATTATTAAAATAACTTTCTCAAAAATTCATGATATGAAAAAAGTAAAAAAAAACTCAGGATTTTAACTGCAGACTACAGCCACAAAAACTGGAAAGAAAGAGTTCACAAAAACCACTATATCATAAATTTCTACCAATATAGTAAAATAAAATGATTTAATTCATTTTAATAGATAAACATAAAAAAGACTATGGAAAAAATTTGTAGCAAATGGAGTAAAACAACATATACCTTGTAATTTCTCAGTTTAAGGTTTGAGTCCTTGATATTTTCAGATCCTGTGATTTTGTACAAGTTTGTTACTCAGGGCTTCACCACCTACATCTATAAAGGACAGAAAATAGTGCCTATTTTACTGGATTATTTTGAGTATATTACAGATAGAATTCCCAGTGCGGTACTTGGCACATTTACCTTATGTGAAAACTTCTTTCTCCCTTTACTATTTTTACATAGATCAAATAATTTTTTAGGATTATGCTGCATATTTTAATGTGACTGAAATATTTTTCACATATTTTTTCTGATTATTGCTACGTGAGCAAGTTTTGTATTTTTTCTTGTTTCCAGACCCTTCAACAGCTCACAAGATAATTTTAATGGTTTCATTTCAATTTCTTAAATATTTTGCAAATAATTATAATTTAACTCTTTCTTTTGGTTTAAAATTTTACTGTTTTGTCCAGAACTTAATAGTGGTTTTAGCTCATCATTTTCACTATTAATGTAATGCTGACCATTTGAAATAGGTTTGTATATGTGTGTGTGTATGTGTATACAGATACATTTGTATTGAGAATACCTCATAATAGAACTTCCAGGGAAGATGGCAGAATAAGAGCACCCTATGCTCACCTCTTCCTACTAATACCACTAGATAGCACTCACATCAGTATAAATAACCCAGAAAATGACCTGAAGACTGGCAGAATAAACTCCACAACTAAATGTAGAGAAGAGGCCATATCAAAGAAGGTCAGAAGGGTGAAGATACAGTCAGGAACTCAATGGACTTATAGAACTGTCTGAGGGAGGGAGGGACACACTATAGGCACAGAGAGGGGAGAGAAACAGACCCCCAGACTGGGCAGTCTGAACAGGGAAGATGAAAACCCATAATATTTGGCTTTGAAAACCAGAGGGACCTAATTTCATGAGTTGTTACCCCCTCTTGCTGTACTGTGCTTAGGTGCCCTCTCAAATCTGTTATTGGCCAGAGCCCATAAAGTGTGGTGCCACAGGCCTGACAGTGTGCAAGCAGCCGCTACAGTGGCCAGCACAGCACCAAAGTAACTCCTACCCCAGAGAGAGGGAAAGATAACTGCACACAGTAGTCAGAAGGAGACCCAGCAGGGGACTAGAGGCAGACAACTGGTCAGACAACAGTCTGAAGCTTCAACAAATCAATGAAGCTTCCCAGCGGACAACACAGGGAAAGCACCCTGCAGTTTGGTACTACTGCATCTCTGGCAAATGCATACTCTGACTTGACTCAAGCCCGAGGTGGCCCCAGACTAGCCCACTAACATGACAGGGATCAAACATGCCCACAACAGGCAGAGAGACATTGCACATGACTGGACTGAAAAAAAAAAAAGTGGCTCAACAACAATAGCAAAGCATATGCATCACACATAGGAGATACCCATAAAGCACCAAATTCTGGTGGACAGGGGACACTGCATGGACCTCTTCTTCATTAGGCCATTATTTTCAAGTGCAGAAGATGTAACTTTCCTAACACACAGAAACAGACACATAGAATTAGACAAAATTAGAAGACAGAGGAATATGTTCCAAATGAAAGAAAAGAACAAAATCATAGCAAGAAATGTAAATGAAACAGACATAAGTAACATGACTGATAGAGAATTTAAAGTAATGACCTTAAAGATACTCACTGGACTTAAGAGTGGAGTACCTCAGTGAGATAAAAAAGAAATAATCAGAGATGAAGAACACAACAAATGAAATAAAAAGTGCACTAGATGGAAGAAATAGTAGATTAGACAAGGCAGAAGAACAAATCAGTGACCTGGAGGACCGAGTAATGAAAAGTAATCAAGCTGAGCTAGGGAGAGAAAAAAGAAATTGCAAAATGAAAATAGTCTTAGGGACTCAGCAACTCCATCAAACATAGTAACATTCACATTCTAGGGATCCCAGAGGACTAGAGAAAGAAAAGGGGGCAGAAAATTTATTTGAAGAAAAAATAACTGAAAACTCCTTGAATCTAGGGAAGGAAACAGATATCCAGATTTAGGAAGCACAGAGATTGCCTTGTAAAATCAACACAAGGAGGTCCACACAAATACACATAGTAATTGAAATGGCAAAATGTAGGGATAAAGAGAGAATTTTAAAAGCAGCAAGAGAAAAGAAAGCAATTACATACAAGGGAAAATCCATGAAGCTATCAACTGATTTTTCAGCCCAAACTTTGCAAGCCAGAAGGGAGTGGCATGATGTATTCAAAGGGCTGAAAGGAAAAAAAATTTGCAGTCAAGAATATGTAATCCAGCCAGGCTATCATTCAGAATAGAAGGAGAGATGAAGAGTTTCACAGACAAGCAAAATTAAAGGAATTCATGACCACTAAACCAGCCCTACAAGCAATGTTAAAGGTGATTCTGTGAGTAGAAAGGAAAGACCATAAGTGGGAGTAAGAAAAGTAGGAAGCACAAAAAGAGTAAAAATAAGTATATCTATAAAAATCAGTCAAGGGATTCACAAAATAAAAGGATATAAAGTATGACATCATATACCTAAAATGTGAGGAGGAGAGAAGTAAAGAATGACTTCAAACTTAGGCAACCATCAATTGAATATAGACTGCTATAAGCATAAGATGTTATATACAAACCAAATTGTAACCACAAATAAAAAACCAATAATAGATATGCAAAAAATGATGAGAAAGGAATCCAAGTATATCACTGAAGAAAGCCAACAAAGAGAGAAAGAAAAGAAAGGAACAGAGAAGAACTACAAAAACAACCATGAAATGAGTAACAAAATGGCAATGGATACATACCTATCAATAATTACTTTCAATGCAAATGGACTAACTACTTCAATCACAAGACGTAGGGAGATGGAATGGATAAAAAACAAGACCCATCTATATGTTGTCTACCACAGACATATTTCAGACCTAAAGACATGTGTAGATTGAAAGTGAAGGGATGCAAAAGCATTTATTATGCAAGTGGACATGAAAAGAAAGCTGGGATAGCAATACTTATATCAGACAAAATGACTTTAAGACAATTCCAGGTTTTAAGTTATACCACAAATGTGGTAATCAAAATAGTATGGTACTGTCACAAAAATAGACACAAAGATCAAATAGAACAGAATAGAAAACCCAGAAACAAACCCACAAGTTTATGGTCAATTAACTTTTGACAAAGTAGGAAAGAATATTAGTCTGTTCAGCAAAGGGTGTTGGGAAAACTGAACAGAAATATGCAAAACGATGAAACTGGACCACTTTCTTATACCATACACAAAAATCAATTCAACATGGATTAAAGACCTAAATGTGAGACCTGAAACATAAAAATCCTAGAAGACAACACAAGGAGTAACTTCTTTGACATTGACCATAGCAACTTCTTTCTAGATACATTTCCTGAGGCAAGGGGAAGCAAAAGCAAAAATAAGCTATTGGGAATACATCAAAATAAAAACCTTCTGCACAGTGAAGGACACAATCAAGAAAACTAAAAGGCAACCTATGGAATGGGAGAAAATATTTGCAAATGACATATCTGATGAAGGGTTAGTATCCAAAATATATAAAGAACTTATACAACTCAACACCCCCCAAAATCCAAATAATCCAATTAAAAATGGGCAGAAGACATGAACAGAAATTTGTCCAAAGAATATATACAAATGGCCAACAGACACATGAAAAGATGCTCATCATCACTTATCATCATGGAAATGCAAGTCAAAACTACAATGAAATATCACCTCACACCTGTCAGAATTGTTAAAATCAAGAACACAATAAAAAAGTGTTGGCAAGGATGTGGAGAAAGAGGAACCCTTGTACACCATTGGTGGCAATGCACACTGGGTGCAGCCACTCTCAAAAACAATATGGAGGTTCCTCAACAAGTTAAAAATAGAACTACCCTATGATCCAGTAATTTCACTAGTGGGTATTTATCCAAATACAAAGACACTAATTTGAAAGGATATATGCACCCCTATGTTTATAACAGCTATTATTTACAATAGCCAAATTAAGCAACCCAAGTGTCCATATATATAATGGAATTCCATATATATATATATGGGATATTATTCAGCCATAAAAAAGAATAAAATTTTGCTATTTGCAATGACATGGGTAGAACTAGAAAGTATAATGCTAAGCAAAATAAATCAGAGAAAGACGAATACTATATGATTTCACTCATATGTGGAAGTTAAGAAACAAAATAAATGAGTAAAGGAAAAAAATGAGAGGAAGACAAACCAAGAATCAGACTCTTCACTATAGAGAAAAAACTTACTAGAGGGGAGATGGGTGTGGGGATGGGTGAAACAGGCGATGTGGATTTAAGAGTACACTTATCATGATGAGCACTGAGTAATGTATAGAATTGTTGAATCACTATATTGTACATCTGAAACTAATATAACGCTGTATGTTAACCATACTGGAGTTAAAAAAAAACTTCAAAAGAAAGAACCCCTTATTATTATAATTTGTCGTCATGTCCTCTTTGCCTCTTCTAGACTCTGACAATTTCTTAGACCATCCTTTTTTTTTTTTTAAGACCTTGATGCTTTTGAGGAGTGATGTTAAGATATTTTGCTAAATTTTCCAATTTTGTTTTATTTGTTTTACTCATGATTAGACTGGATTATGAGATATTTATTTTATATCTTGTGCTACAATCCAATACTATGTTATTTATTTTGTTGCTTACATTTTTCAGCTTTGAACATTTCTTTCACCTATCACATCATTTTGGTTTCTGAGCACTTCCTTACTTTCAGTCACTAAAAGATGCTCCTTGATCGTCTTACTTATTTCTGTGTCAGCCTTACAATTAGTCAATCCCCCTCAAATTCCTGATCCTTTATATTGGAAAATAGAATTAGATACAATGATGTGGGTTTTGGGTGTGCTAGTTACTACTAGGATGACATTGTTTCTAGGTCCTACTAGCTGACAGAGCATGAAAATACATATTATATACACATATTTATTAATATTTTGATATGTACCCATCTGTATCTACATTAAATTAATCATGAGTCCAAACTGATGTCTCCAACTCTAATTCTGTACTGTATGCATCATTTGAGCCTTCTGCCCTTGCTTGTCTATAACCTCCCACTCCAACAGTGAGAAACATGGCTCCCACCATATGCTACCTAATTACTTAATTACATCAATTCCATTATACATTTATAGCTGTCTCAAAATTTTTAACCCTCACCACTGGGCAAGAACTATTAACTAGAGTACAGTGCTTATATACTGCTCCTCTGCCTTCAGTATCATAGGCTCCACTAATTTCAATAGTTACTTAGATTAGCATCTTTGTTTTCTATAAACTTTCATGTGGTTGCTTCCTATATTTATAATAATAATTTTTTTGTTGCATTCTGCATTCCCTCCTGAGATCACCTGACCTCCTAAATGATTTTTTAGACTTGCATACATTAAAGATCACTATTTGTCATGCAAAGTTCTATTTTTTTGGACAAATGCATAGTGTCATTTATCCATTACAGTTCATGATAGTTTCACTGCCCTAAAAAGTCCCCTGTGCTTTACCTATTAAACCACACTTTTTCAAGCCCTTTACAACCAAGGTTGCATTAACAAGCTATGTAATTTTTCATTTTTTCCTGAATGTCATATAATTCAAATCATACTGTGTGTAGACTTTTCAGAGTAACTTCTTTCATTCAGCAATATACATTTGGGATCGATCTGTATCTTTTTAGCTTGATAGCTCATTTCTTTTTACTGCTGAATAAAATTCCATTGTATGGATTTTTACCTGGCTTGTTTACATCCTGCTTTGTTTTTACTCACCTGTTGAATGACATCTTGGTTGCTTCCATTTTCAGCTATTATGAATAAGCCTGTTGTGAACATTCATATACAGATCTATGTTTGGATATACATTTTCCAATCAGTTGGGTACTTACCTAGGAGTGCAATTGCTAGATTATATGGTAAGCCTATATTTAGCTTTGTAAAAAAATGAATAAACTGTCTTCCAAATGACTGTATCATTCCACCTGTAATGAATGAAACCTCCTCTTGGTCTGCATCCTTGACACTGTCAGTTTTTGATTTTAGCTATATTCCTAGGATGTGTAGTGGCAATTCATTGTGGGTTTTTTTTTCCATTGTTGTTTTTATTTGAAATCGCCCAATGAGCTCAGCTTCTTTTCACATACTTTTGAAAAATCATGTTTGTCTCTTTAGTGAAGTGTCTGTTTAGTTCTTTGCTTATTATTTTAATTGGATTTTTATTTTCTTATTATGGATTTTTAAGAGTTCTTTGTATAGTTTGAATACAATTCTTTTATCAGACATGCTTTTGCATAAATTTTCTTCCAGTCTATGGCTTGTGAATTTTAGTTTTCTGATACTGCTATAACAAATTACACAAACTGGGTGAATTAAATAATACAAATTTATTCTCTTATTGTTCTAGAGATCAGAAGTTATATAAACATGGTGTTGCAGACTATGTTCCTTCTAGAGACTTTAGGGAGAAGCCATTTCTTTCTTTTTTCTAGTTTCCAGAGACCACCTGCTTTCCTTGGCTCATGGCTCCATCCTCCATCTTCAAAGCCAGCAGCATAGTTCTTTACTTTCTCTCTGACTCTGATTCTTCTTCCCTCATTTTATAAGGATCCTGTGTTTACACTGGAATCACCCAGATAATTCAGGGTAATCTCCCCATCTGAAGATCCTTGATTATATCTGCAAAATCCCTTTTGCCCTATAAGGTAACCTATTCACAAGATATAGACATCTTTGGGGAGAGGCATTATTTAGTATATCACACTCGTCTTTTGATTCTTTTAGCAGTGTATTTCTCAAAGCAGAAGTTTGAAAACTTTTAATAAAGTTCATTTTATCCTTTTTGTTGCTGTTGTTGTTGATGGATTGTGCTTCTGGTATGGTGTCTAAAAATTAATGGTCAGGGGTGCCTGGGTGTTTCAGTCGGTTAAGCAGTTGCCTTCAACTCAGGTCATGATCTCAGGGTCCTGGGATCAAGCCCTGCCTTGGGCTCCTTGCTCTGATGGGCGTCTGCTTCTCCCTCTCCCTCTGCCCCTCCCCCTGCTCATGCTCTCTGTCTCTGTCTCTCTCAAATAAATAAACAAAATCTTTAAAAAAATAAAAAAATAATAAAAATTAATGGTCAAACCAAAGATCACCTACCTAGATTTTCTCCTTTATTTTCTTGTATAAGCTCTATAAGTTTGCATTTTCCACGTAGGTTTATGATCTATTTGACTTAATATTTATGAAAGGTGTAAGATTTGTGTCAAGGTTCATTATTTTGCATAGATACTTCCTTAAAATACCGCAAATTGAGTGGCTTAAGACAGCTCAGATTATTTTCTTTCAGTTCTTGCAATTGGAAATCCAAAATGGTTTTTGGGGTCTGTAACTTCTAGAGTCTCTAGAGAGAATCTTTCTCCAGGTCTTTTGAGCTTTTAGAGGCCACCTGAATTCCTTGGCTCATGGGCACTTCCTTCATCTTCCAAGTAACAGCAAACATTCAAATCTTCTGTTGTTAACTCTGTTTCTCTGACCCTCTCTCTTGCTTCTCTCTTATAAAAGACTCCTGTGATTACTTGGCCTCATCTGAATAATCCAAGATTATCTCTCCATGTCAAGATACTTTACTTAATCCATCTGCAAAGTCCTTTTCATTATGTAAGGTAACATATTCACAGGATCTGGGATTTGAATGTCAACATCTTGAGGAAGCAGAAGCATTATTTTATCTACCATCATACAGACATCACATTGTACAACATTGTTGTTGAAAAGACTATATTTAGGGGTACCTGGGTGGCTCAATTGGTTAAGTGTCCGACTTTTGATTTTGGCTCAGGTCATGATCTCAGGGTTGTGAGATTGAACCCCACATAGGTCTCCATGCTAGGCGTGGAGCCTGCTTAAGAGTCCCTCTCTCTCTGTTCGCCAACACCCCCACCCCTTACTCTCTTGGTAAAAAAAAAAAAAAGACTGTATTTATTCCATTGAGTTGCCTGTAGTCCTTTCCAACAATCAGTTGAATATGTTCATGTGAGTCTATTTCTGGGGACCCTTTATGCTCTATGTGTCTAGTCTTTCACCAGCACCACATCATCTTGATTACATAGCTTTATGGTAGGTCTTAAAATGATGCAGTGTAAGACTTTCAGTTTTATTGTTCTTTAGTATTGCATTGCCTATTCTTGGCTTTTTGTCTTTTCATTTCCTTAGCAGTGTATTTCTCAAAGCAGAAGTTCAAAAACTTAATTTTTATTTTATCATATTTTTCTTTGATGGATTGTGCTTTTGGCATGGTATCTAACAATTGATGGTCAAACCATTAATGTAAACTTCAAATTTTAAAATCAGTCTGGTGATGTTTACAAAATAGCTTGCTGGAATTTTGTTTCAGGCTGTATTGAAACTAAGTATCAAGTAGGAATAATTGACATCCTAGCAACTTAAATGTTCTAATCTATGAATATAAACTAATTTCTTCACTTATTTAGATATTATTTGAAATTTTTCACCAGAGTTTTGTGGTTTGGATGTTAGATCCTGTAAATATATTTTAGATTTATATTGGGTTTTCATTTTTTGTACTATTGTAATTTCAAATTGGTTTTTTAATTCAAATTTCAATTATTCATTACTGAAAAGCAATTAACTTTTTGTATTAACTTTCATACTTTGTGCAACTGTGCAATAATTGCATATTTTTTCCAGGAGCTTTGTTTTTTGTTTTTTTCCAGTTCTTAAGGATTTTCTACATAAACAATCCTGTGATCTGCAAACAAAATTATTTTGTTTCTTTCTTTCCTATCTATATGCATTGTATTTCCTTTTCTGGTCTTACTGCACTACCTATGACTTCCAGTACAATGTTGAATAGGAGTGGTGAGAGAGTGCACTCTTGCCTTGCTCCTGATCTTGAGGAAAATAGCATCCAGTTTCTCATCATTAAGTATGATATTAATGTAGGATTTTTGTGGATGCAATTTATCAAGTTGAAATAGTCCCTATTTCTAAGAGTTGAGAGTTTTCATTCAGGAATGATGTTATGTTTTTCTTCATTGATTGATACGTTCATATGATTTTTCTTCTTTAGCTTATCGATATAGTGGATTACATTGATTGTTTTAAATATTAAAACCATATTGTATACTTGAAATAAAACCCAATTTGTCATGATCTATAATTCTTTGTATACATACCTGGATTTAATTTGTTAATATTTCATTGAAGATTTATGCATCTCTTTTCATGAAAGATATTAATTTGTTATTTTTCTTTTTTGCAATGTCTTTAATCTGATCTTGGTGGTAGAGTAATGCTGGCCTCACAGAACGAGTTTGGAATTGTTCCATCTCCTTCTGTTTTCTAGAACAGATTGTGGAGAATTGGTATCATTTCTTTATTAAATGTTTGGTAGAATCCACTAGTCTAATCATCTGGGACTGATGATTTCTTTTCTTGAAGATTTTAATTATCAATTCAATTTCTCTAGTAGATACAGATCTATTCAGATGATCTACTTCTTCTTTAGGTGAGGGTTAGTAGTCTGTGTCTTTCAAGAAATTTGTCAGTTTCATTTAAGTTATCAAATTGAGGGCACCTGGGTGGCTCAGATGGTTAAATGTCTGCCTTTGGCTCAGGTCGTGATCCCAGTGTCCTGGGATCGAGTCCCGTGTCGGGCTCCCTGCTCCTTGGGAGCCTGCTTCTCCCTCTGCCTCTCACTCTCTCTCTGTCTCTCATGAATAAATAAATAAAATCTAAAAAAAAAAGTTATCAAATTGATTGGCAGATAGTTTTCCATAGCATTCCCTTATTATCCTTCTAGTGATTATGGAATAAGTAGTAATGAATTTTCTTTCATTTCTTATAATAGTAAATGGTGCCCCCCTTCTTTATTTCTTAGTTAGCATGGGTAGAGAATTATCAATTTTATTGAACTTTTCAAAGAGATAGCATTTTATTTTTTTCTTCTCTATTATTTTCTTGTTCTCAATTTCATTGATTTTTAATGTAATTTTTATTATTTCTTTTCCTTCTGTTTCCTTCAGGCTTACATTTTTTTTGTCTTTCTCTAGTTTCCTAAAGTGAACTCCTGGATTATTCATTTTAGGTCTTTCTTCTTTTCTAATATATGCATTTAATGCTATAAATTTACCTCATAGTTCTATTGTTTTTTTTGCTGCAACTCATAAAATTTGATAATTTGAATTAACATCCACAACATTTAAACACTTATCTTGAGTTTTTTATGATCCATTAATGATTTTGAAGTGTGTTATTTAATCTCCAAATGTTTAAGATTTTTCAACAATCTTTCTGTTATTTATTTTTAGTTTATTCTATTGTGGTTGACAATACACTTCATATGTATTTTCATTCTTTTAAATTTTATTTTATTTTATTTTATTATGTTATTCTTTTAAATTTGTTAAGGTATGTCTTATGATCCAACAGATATTATATCTTGCTTAATCTTCTTTGTGATCTTGAACAGAATCTGTGTTCTGCTGTTGTGGGGTGGAGTATTCTATACAAGTCACATATATCAAACTGGTTGGTAGTGTTGCTCAGGTCAATTATATCCTTATGACTTTTTGCCTGTTTGTTCTATCAATTACTTAAAGAGAGGTACCTCTAACTATAATAGTGAATTTGTCTATTTTCTTGTGGTTCTAAGACTTTTTTTGGGCCTCCTATATTTTAATGTTAAATTATTAGGTATATACACATTAAAGATTGTTATGTCTTTTTTTTGTAAATTAACCCCTTCATCATCATACAATGTAACCATTCATCCTTGATAATATTCCTTTTAGTTAAATTTGCTTTATCTGAAATTAATATAGATAAACTTTTTTGTGATTAGTATTAGCATGGTATGTGTTTCTCCATTCCTTTAGGTTTTAACTCTCTGAATCTTTGTATTTAAAGTAGGTTTCTTCTAGGTAATACATAATTATTTTTTTGTAATCCATTCTGACAATCTCTGTTTTGTATGGTATAATTAGAGCATTCAAATTTAATGTTATTATTGTTGTAGTTGAATTAACATCTACCATGTTTTTTTAACGGTTTTCTATTCTTTGTATTTATTTGTTTCTTCTTTATTCTCTGTGTTCAATTATTTCATGTTATTCCATTTTATATACTCTCTTAGCATGTCATTTCCTCTTCTTTTTTTTTTTTTTTTACCTTTTTAGTGGTTGGCCTGAAGTTTGCAACATACATTGTTAACCAATCAATCTCTACCGTCAAATAACACTGACCACATTATGTGCAATACAGGCAATTTAGAGTATTCAAATTTCTCTGTTCTGTCCCATGTGACATTGGAGTCAACCATATTACTTATCCATACATTGTATTAGCCAAATTGAGATTACTTTAAACAAAAAGTTATCTTTTAGATCATTTAAGAATAAGCAAGAGACTTCATTTTTTTTCATTTATTACTTCTCCATACTCTTTCCCTCTTTTAAATCCAATGTTTTATTTTCTTAGTTATATAAATTTCTCTACTTGAAGAATATCCTTTATATTTCTTGAAGGCACATCTCCTGACAAAGAATTTCCTCAGTATTTTTCAGTCCAGAAATACTGATTTTCCTTCACTTTTGAATGATATTTTTTCTGGATACAGAATTTTAGGTTGGTAGATACTTTCTTTCAAGACTTTAAATGGTTCACTCTTCTCTCTTCTTGCTTATATCACTTAGGATGAGAAATCTGCTATAATTCTTTTTTTTTAAGATTTTATTTATTTGACAGAGAGAGACACAGTGAGAGAGGAAACACAGCAAGGGGAGTGGAAGGAGGAGAAGCAGGTTTCCCATGAGCAGGGAGCCTGACTAGGGGCTCTGTCCCAGGACCCGGGATCACAACATGAGCCGAAGGCAGATGCTCAATGACTGAGGAACACAGACCATGTTTCTTTGTAGGCAAGTTTTTTTCCCTCTCACTCCATCTTCTTTCAAGATTCTCTCTCTTTCCCCCTCTTCTCTCTCTCACTCTCATCTGTCTTTGGAGAGGGGATCCTGCTATAAATGCCTACATATAGATTTCTGGATATTTATTCTGCTTTTTATTCTCTGAGTTTCTTTTTTTTTTTT
>NC_138379.1:65250018-65276464 GCF_054177405.1 Leptonychotes weddellii
ATGTCCGAATCAGTAGTTCTAAGAATGAGAACCCAGCAGGTTCTTTGTGGATGAATAAATAGCCTTTAAAGACAAGCCTCTGTAAGTGGCCATCCCCAACCACCTGTGACAGAAACAATTTTTCATTTGCAGCACAGAAATGCATGAGTTTTCTGTCAAAAATTACTCAGTCAGAAATGCAATGCTAGTTTTAAATGAAGGTGTCATGTCTCTGCCACCTTAGCATGTCTATAAACAGTGAGACCTGTGTCTGGTTGCAACATTTATGATTCATTTGTCCTTTGGTGAATTAAAATGTTTGACATTCCTGCATTAGGCTGTAAAACGCAGGAGGATGTTAAGTGGATAGTATAAAACTCTGTGATTCATGACAGAGAGAAATGAATGTACCATATTATCTGATCATCACTGCACCAGTTTAGAGCCACTTATCTGCTTTCTTTACATCTGGTGTATAGAGATAGACTATCTTTAACGTCACATCCTGAAAGTGCTGATGAATCATTCCTGGAAGTTTTCTGATTGACACTTTCTCAGGCTTTACATTCTAATGTTTTAACATATCCAGTTGGGATTATAACGCTGTGGTTTTTCAATCGCCAAATAATTAGATTTGTGAAAATGATATAACAGTAAGGAAGAGAGATTTTTTTTTACCCTTATTGATAGCACCTTGGTTATCTTTTTAAAAAAAATCTAAATGCTATTGATTTGGTGGATTAAATTTATGACTGTGCAGCATAATTCTCTATAAATGAATCTCTGCCTTTCCCAAGGGTGCCAAACACACTAGCTGACAGAAAATCATTTAGTAGGAAAGGGAATGTTTAATGTTGCCTTGGGGCACAGCTCTGGTGCTCATGTTATACATACTTTTCATGCTGGAAGGAATTGATAAGTGATGCCTCCAAAAGTAAAATATTCTGATGTAATTGAGTCTAGGATCAACAGAGATAAAAGTTTGTGAGAACAGATAAGGCCCTGTTAGAGGTTTCCCATGAGGGATGTTTGTATTTATTTGGGGAACTGGGAAAAGGTGAAGGGATTTTCCTGATTCTTCATAATCAGATTCAAATCTTGCTTTTGCACAGGTGAGCTATAAATAGGTATTTGAAAAGCTGCTCTTGTGGATGGGCTTTTGCTCCTGCCGGACTCACTCTCATTCCAATCACATCTGAAATGGTGAAAATCAATGTGAAGTGATGCCGCAAAAGGTCAGGAGTGAAAAAGGGTTCAGCACAACAATAATTTAAAGCACCACAAAAGGTATCTCATCAACTATTAAGCGATCAATTGAACCATTATTTTTTTTTTAAAGGTTGTTCTTGACCAGTCTCCCTGAGAGTGGGAAGGTTGAGACTGTGGAGGCCACAGGAGAGAACATGCAGAGGGAAGCACTGTCCAGTGGCTTGTCCTGATTAAGAATCCATGCTGGGAGGCTGCAGTGAGAGATGAGGAACAACAAAAGCTTAAAACTTTGCTGACTCCCGAATCCGAATCCTGTCCTAATGCTGCCTTCTGTGATGACTTGTTGGTGGGCCATGGTACATTAGAATGTTGTCCTCTGCTCTGGAAGACTTACTACTCCCTCATCCTTCTTTAATCCTAACAAGGTACATTAGCCAGACAATAGAAAACTATACACATATAAATCTATTTCTTCCCCTCGATTTTGCTAGAATTATCCTGTTGGACCACTAAAAAGTAATTTTCAATTTTTTCCTTTCAATTATCACTTCTCACATACTATAAAAATGCCTGAGAAATGAATAATTGAGAAATTGGTACAAAAATGATTCTCTCCTGTGACCTTGCATCACCTGCTAACTTTAGGTTGATTAGTGGGTAAGTTATAATAGTGAACATATTTCTTGAGCAAAAAGACTCTCACACATGTGCAAAGAAATAGTTTTATTTTTACCTTTAGAAGTGGTTTTGTATTTTTACAATGGGACCGGCCTTTGCCTCCGTTTCTCAAGGGGCTTTATGATGTTCTTCTGCTTTCTGTCTTAACCCTGCTTTTCACATTATTGTCAACATTCTTAATCATCACAATCAATGTTTCTTGAGGACTGGTTTTGAATACTCATGGGTGTCAAAGACTTTTATTTTAATAGAGCAAATATTATTATCTTAAATTTCTATATTGATATTACCAATTTTATCTTTCTAGCTGTTCTGGGGCATTGGAAGATATTGATACTATCAGTTTTATTTTTCTAGCTATTCTGTGGCACTTGGAGAAGTTTTGACTTCATCTGAGGCCTCAGAAAGCTTCAAAGGCGTGAGAAAAAAGTTGACAATTGTGTTGAATAAGTAATTATGGCAGGAGTAAAGAAAAGAATCAGTTAGGGTATTTAATAAAGTAACCACACATTGTGGTTTGCCTAGGATGGTCCTGTTGTAATTATTAATAGCATCCTTATTCACTCTCAGAGGTGTACTGATTTAGATGATTAATCAGACTTTGTAATTAAAAAAACATAACATGATCAGAGAGGTACTTTGTTAAGTTTTAGGTCAGTCAGTGACTTTTGTCAGTAATCTTTCAATTGAAATGTAAAACGCCTAAATATACACAGATTACAAGAATACAACTTGTCATAGAGGACATATGTGGGTAACTAGCACCCATAACAAGAACTAGAACATTATCAACATTCTATGACCTCTCTTAGCCTTACTTACCCTTTAAAGGCCCATCGCCAAATAAAGTAACATTAGGAGTTTGGAGGGAACACAATTCAATTCGTAACAGTATGTCTGAGAGATGTCAAATGAATGACATTGCTGGATCAGAGTGAGCAAAGGAGGGATAGAAAGAGATGAGATCAGAGAGGTAGTGGGTTTAAATCATGTGAAGTATGATGCAATATAATAAGAATATTGGATTTTGTTTCTAATAGCATGCAAAACCGTTTGGACAGTTTCTTTAACTGAGGAGATGGGTGATCAATTTTTTAAAAAGGATCCCTCTGGCTGCTGTTTGGAAGAAAAGATATAAGCAGGCAAAGATAGAAATGGGGAACAAATAAAGAAGTCACTACAGGGTATAGTTATGGTTGTTTGGACTAAGAGACTAAAATTTTTCCAATGCTTGGTAAGATTCCTTAAAGATTATCTTTTCTTTCTTAATGTGTATGGAATGAATGGATAGTTAAATAAACAAAGGGCATAAATACACTGAAACAGGTGCATGTTATTAACTATATTTTATTTTAAAAAAATCCTGATCAATTCAATTCACATATGAATAAAAAATGATGCATTTTGGCCTTGTGGAAAAAATCAGTCTGATTAACCAACTGAGCCACCCAGGCGCCCAAAAATCAGTCTGATTAAATGACTAAAACTTTTATTTGTAATTATTTGTTTTGGAATAATTTTGTGAGATGAGTTCCAGAAACATCTATCAAGTACTTATTAAATATGATGCACTGCGCTAGAAGCATAGAATAAAAAAGATAAATATCAAACATTGCCTGGAGAAATTTACAATCAGCTTGAGAATTTAAAGAAAACTTCTTGGTGGTGTTGACGCTTGAATGGAATCTTAAAGTTTGAATAGAAATTATCCAATTAAATAATAGAAAAATAACTCAAGATAAAGATAACAGTATGGACAAAATGAGAAGACATGATTGTATGGGATATAAAATAAATTCAGTATATTAGTACATAAGGTGAAGGTCCTGATCATTAGTGATGGAGATAATCAGAGATCACATCTGAAAGTCCTTCTTATGCTATGTAAGACATTTACAGCATACTTCCAGAACAATCAGGAAACATTGGACAGTTTTATATAGGAGAGTGACATGATCACAATTTTAAGTGTTTTGTCAGTCACAGTAGGCTTTTGGTTATGGTAACAAATTAATCCCCAAGTCTTTATGGCTTTGGCTGGAGGAACTAGGGACTCAGACCTAAATATTCACTGAGAAACACTGGCTAATAGGGCTGCAGAGCTCCCCCCCCTGCCCCGCCCCTGGCCTCCGGTTTTTGGTTGATAATGTAGGGGAATACAGACTGGAAACTCATACATGGACTTTTCATCACCTTCACCTGGAAAGAACCACTTCCCCACATATACCACTGCCCAAAGGAGTCATGGCCCTACTCAACTGCAAGAGATCTGGAAAGGCTGGAGTTCTTCTATGTGCAGGAGGGAAGAAGAGCTTGAAATATTGGTGAGCAGCAGTAATTTCTACCACTATTACAGCGCTCTGGGGGCAGTCTGGAAGGAAGGGTTTGAGGGGCACAGTATCGAAAACAGAAGGTATCTAAATGATCTAGGCAAAATGTTATTATTGAATTGTCCAGACTAATAGAGAGATACAGATGAGGCTGAGGAAAATGATATCATAAATGTTTAGGGATGAAAATAATCAGAACTTTATTAATTTATTGAAGTGTATTTGAGGCAAAAATGAAGAGAAAAATCCAAGACTACTCTTGGATTTCTGACATGGGTGATTAGGTAGATGGTAGGATGATTAATCAGACTAGAATAGAATACTGGAGAAACAGGAAGTTTTACTGGTGGGATAGGAAAAATAAATCTTTTGAATTTGTTGATTTTAAGGTATCTTTGCAATAGGAAATGTATAAATATAAAACTGCTGTCAGCCAAAACTGAGGATAAGATTGCCCAAGAGGAGAATGTGACATGAAAAGAATAGGCCAACGGTCAGGCCTTGGGGAATTCCCAGAATAGGCAGAAGGAGGAAACACGACGCAGATATAAATGTGTGATTAGAAATGTAGGAGGGGAGACAGATGAGAGAAGAGTCAAAGAAGCTGGGTGGAAGAGTTTCAGAAGTGAATGCTCAACTTCATTATATATGTGAAGGCCTTTCTACTGAAACAACATAAAGTCCAACTAGAATAGGATCTAAATATAAACACTGAACCTAAAGTGCTAAGAAAATATAGGAGAATAACTTTCTCATATTGGTGTAAGAAAGGATGTCAAAAATCTTAAGCTACAAAGAAAAAAATGAAAATTTAGACTGCATTAAAGCTTCTATATAAGGTAAAAATCTAAAGGTGTCTGTTAGATTTGGCAGTATGCTTACTGAGTCTTTTTACCACGGAAGTTCCAGTGACCTCAGCAGAAACTAGAGGAGGCCACAGAGTCAAGGAAGGGTTAATTTTTTTTTTTTTTTAAGAGGATAGACATGAACATATTTACTGAACAAGAGAAAATGGTCAACAAAGAGAGGTAATTTTAGGATGGACATTTCTTGAAAGATAATGGAAAGGCAATTTAATTATTAGGTAATTTAAATATTAGGACTATTACAAAGTTGAGAGGAATATATATATATATATATTTTAAAGATTTTATTTATTCATGAGAGAGAGAGACAGAGGCAGAGGGAGAAGCAGGCTCCCAAGTAGCAGGGAGCCCGATGCGGGACTCGATCCCAGGACGCTGGGATCATGACCTGAGCCGAAGGCAGACGCTTAACCATCTGAGCCACCCAGGCACCCCAGGAATATATTTTTATTAAAGGAGAATTTTGTCTGCTTAATAGAGGCTTTAGCGATTGTCTAGGCCCTTCTGGAATCGCCTGCTGCCTGATCTCAAGTGTGTCAATGGGGATGATGATTTGGGTCAGAGGGACATGGAGACGGTATTTTGGTTTGGGTTCCTCCAGGAGCTGACCTCAAGCAAGGGTTTGAGTGAAAGGATAATATTTGGGAGATGATCCTAGAAATCACTGTTAGGGAAACGGGAAAGTGTAAGAGGGAGGGAAGGAATACCCCTAAGAGGTACATTATCAATTAGAGCTTAACTCCATTGGAGAATTCTGGGAGATGATAAAAAGAAACCTCATAGTTATCCCAACCAAGGAGTGAGGAATCTGGAGTGTTTATTTAACAAATCCTTGTCTATTACTTGTTTAGAGCCTTTTCCAGAGCATTAACTATTTACTCTGTAGGTAGGCTGAAAGGGAACATGAAGTCAGAAACAAAACCCTCAGACAGAATCTCAGATGTCAGCATTACTGTGCAGAGGTGAATCCGGGAGGGTGTGGGGGGGCCACTGACAGCATCTGCTGAAGGTGGGTAGCTCGGGAAGGGACCCCAGGAGTGCAGCAATGAACACATGTACCATTATGTGGTCTTAGGCATATTCTCTTACCTTTCTGGATTAATTTACAAAAATGGGTGTGCTAGTCTGCTAAGGCTGTCATAACAAAATACCACAGACTGGGTGGCTTAAACAACAGAGATTTATTTTATTTTTTTTATAGTTCTAGAGGCTATAAGTCCAAGATCAGGGTGCTAGCAGGTTCCTGAGACCTCTCTCCTTGCTTGCAGATGGCCCTCCTCTTGCTGCCTCTTCATGAGCTCCTTTGCATGGGCACCCCTAGTGTCCCTCTGTGTATCCAAATTCCCTCTTCTTCTAAGAATGTCAGTTACACTGGGTTAGGGCCCACCCTTATGGCTTCATTTTAAATTAGCCACCTTTTAAAAGTCCCTACCTACAAATACAGTCACAGTCTAAAATACTGGGGGTTAGGGCTTTAACATAGGACTTCTGGGGAATACAATTTAGCCCATAACAGGTGGGTTAGTTTGACAGTCCCTAAAATATATTCTAATAACATTTTTTGCTTTTTAAGGGTCTTTTTCATAGCCTATAGCAAGTTTTTTTCACAATTTTGATCTTTAGGCCTCTTCTCCCAAATGCTGTTTTCTTCTGAATGTGATTTAATCTTCTTTTGTCTACACTAGAGTTAACTCTTAAATGTACAGTCCCACTTCATCTTATCAGTAAGAGATCTAGATTACCGCTTGGAGATACTCATCAAGCATACACTCCACTGTCAAAAGATAAGCTTTCACCATCCTGTCTCTAACATTCCTCCCTGTATACCTTTAGTGGCCTGGGAGGGGCAGTGCTGTCTCATGTATCAGACAAGAAACTGCCAGTCAGGGAATTTGGACTTTTCAACTATGTCTCCTGAAAACCTGAAGCAAGTCACTTAACCTCTCTGTATCTCAGTCTCCACATTCAGAAAATGAGGGTAAATGGGATCCACCTGAGAGGGGTGTGATAAGGACAAATAAAAAGATGCTGTGTCAAGTTTGAGTATTTAAGTATTTTAACAAGAAATGTATGCTATTGGGGAGCCTGGGTGGCTCAGTCGTTAAAGCGTCTGCCTTCGGCTCAGGTCCTGATCCCAGGGTCCTGGGATTGAGCCCCGCGTGGGGCTCCCTGCTTGGCGGGAAGGCTGCTTCTCCCTCTCCCACTCCCCCTGCTTGTGTTGGTGTCTCTCTCTGTCAAATAAATAAATAAAATCTTAAAAAAAAAAAGAAATGTATGCTATTATGTAATGACTTTTCAACTAATGTCTTGATGATTTTTAACTGTCAAAAAAACTCAACTTTTAAACTTGGACTATATCCTCTTGAAAAGTGGCTCTCTCTTGGTGCTGTGTTTCCAGATACCTGGGAAGGAGCAGAAAGAATATTCGAAGTAGTCAGAGAATTTCCAGGTAGACCAAGTGTAATCTACAGTTTGAACAGATATACTTTTCTTTCACATACACTCATAAACACATACACTTTTTCAAGTACATGTAAATTCTGTGAAGCCAAATAAAACGTTTAAAAAAGTTACTGTGTTAATAATAATGTGGTTTATTATATATAATTCAATTACTGTCCAAGAAAACCACAACTACTAGGGTGAGAGTCAATTTTTTTTTCTATTAAGAAGGAGCACTAATACATGAGAATCATAGCTCAAAAATTTAATTTTTGCATTGGAAATTAGTTACTACATGTGGTTTTGTTTAGCAAATCTTCTAACTGAAAATTAAGTGTAATAATGATTATTTCCAAAAGGTTTCATGGTCACAGTCATCTAGCAGAAAGTTCAAATTCTTATTACTTCTCAGATTCTGCTGGGGAAGAGTTTCCAAACTAGAGATTATTCTGACCTGCTTCTTCAGGGATTCTGATTGATAAATTTAGCATCCTGAGTGATTCTGTTGTGTACCTTGGCTTGATAACCACTGTGCTAAACCGCTTCCTTATCAAGTAATCAGTAAGTACTCACTTTTTTTTTTTTTTTTTTATTTTATTTTTTAAATTTATTTGAGAGAGAGAGGGCACAAGCAAGGGGGAGGAGTAGAGGGAGAAGAAGAAGCAGACTCCCTGCGGAGCAGGGAGCCCCATGTGGGGCTCGATCCCAGGACCCTGAGATCATGACCTGAGCCGAAGGCAGACGCTTAACCGACTGAGCCACCCAGGCGCCCCAGTAAGTACTCACTTTCTATTTAAAACCATAGTCTTTGCAAAGAAGACTTGATTTTTTCTTAAGCTAATATTCTCCTTAGTGAATTAAAATGATTTTGGTTTAAATTGCTTGTAATTTTAAGCAAAAATTTATTTAGTACCTTCTAATGATAAAATATTGTTATGCACTATAGCAAATAAACAGTTGATTCATGCTTTCAGCATCAATGAGCTCCAGGCATCTTCCAAAATAATTTAATTAAGTCAGAGGTGAAGGTTGTGCAGAGCGAATGATGAATATGATTGACAATTTGTAGACCTAATCAACTGTATAGTCCAAGAGCACAGGCTGCTTCTTGTAAGTATTCTTGAGAAGACAGAAGAAAGGAAGTCCTTATGCAATCAACCAGTCAGGCTGAATATGAGTAGCTTGAGCTGGATCAAGGGTAAGAATCATGGTTTTTGGTTTATGAAGAAGCAGTATATTCTTGATAAAAAGAATCATGCTTGATCATGGTTATTTTCTGCGTTTGGATGTTTAATGTGTTAGGGCCAAACACGCAGCTGGTTAACTAAGTGTGCTCTATGGTAACCTATGGATGGAAATTGTTCCAGAGTTATTATTTATTTATTTATTTAATTTTTTAATTTTAATTTTTAAAATTTTTTTACAGGATGGGCTTTGGACTGGTAATCTAGTTTGAATGGTAGGGTTTATCATAAAGTAACTCTAAGAACAGTGATGGTCCTCAGAATGTATCCTGTTTGCTGTTTAACAGGTCAGCTTGTTATAGTTTCGTAGATGCTGGAAGAAACAAGACGCCCGGTATAAGACAGAAGCCTTTATTACCCACTATATAGCAAGCCTCATGAGATACATGCTTGACTGATTTCCTCTTGTCTCCCACCCCCATGGAAGTGAAAGGAAAGGACCCAGAGATGCTCATATGTGGTGGGTTTCATCACATCTGAGGAAACTCAAATTTAGGGAACTCAGATATTTCATAATGGAGTGTAAACAAATCTGCCTTTAATTCTGAAGGGAGATATTATCTTTATTACACTGGAAAGTAACCAAACCTACCTTTTCCTCCAGAGGGACACACTATCTCTATCCTCCACAACTGCTCACTACACAAATGTCCTTGGAAATACAGTTTGGAGCAAAGATTGTTAGTGCCTTTGCTCACAAGAAGTACAGAAAAACAAGAAAGATTCATGAAGAATTGTCTTCCAACAGCTGGATTTTCTATAAAGCATAATATTTTACTTAGTCTATATTGTGTTAAGATAATTTTGAGGGACCAATGGTATTGGGTAGGATAAAAGTACCCCCCACCCAAGCAACTGCTTGGTACTGACAATAACTAAATACATTTGCACTGTTTCATTAATTTTGTTAATTGAGTTATGTATACAATAGAATTTAAGTGTTCTAAACAGATTTGATCCCATTCAACCTTTTCTAAGTCATCTTTGATAGGTGGAAATCTAACTCCTGTTTAAATACCTGTAAGACAGGAGCTCCTTATCTTATACATTCATTTTTTTGAGGGCTTATTTTGACTGGGCATTGTGCTAGGTGCTAGGGACACATATATGAAGAAAGAGGCCTTTTTGTCAAGGAGATTTCCCTTTAATAGAGGAAAAAGAGTAAGCACTGTCTCCTATGAAATCATAGAGAAGTATACCCATTGTGACATGATCTAAGAATGGCTTGTTTGGGAGAGGTGAATTTTTAATTGAGTCTTTTTTTTTTAAATTTAAATTCAATTAGCCAACATATAGTACATCATTAGTGTCAGATGTAATAGGGTCTTAAAGGAGCTACATCACCAAGACAGAGGGTAGAGAGAATAGGAAGGGGAGAATATGCATGCAGAGAAATGGACAGGAGAAAGAATGAGGCAAATTCAGGGAACATCAAGCCATTCTGAATTGCTGACAGCTAGGATGTGTGTGGGTGAGTGTTGGGAGATGAAACTGCAGCGTAGGCAGGCATCAGAATAAATGGAGACTTGTGTGTCAAGCTAAGGAGTTTCAAAAATCTATGCTTATGCTTTCTAGAAGGTCAGTGTAAAATCAGACCTAAATTTTAGAATGATCCTTCTGATACCATTAAGGAGAATTGATTAGGGGAGGACTAGAGTTTAGATTAGAAGATTAGAATTAAAAAAAAGGAACTTAGAATGCTGTTATAGTAATCAAGATCTAAATTCAGGGTGTGTCAATAGGCATGGGCGAAAAGACACATTAAAGAGATATTTAAGGAGTGGAATCAATAAAACTTGGTGACTGATTCGATTTTGGGAGTTAGGAAGGAAGTCTGGAATGACTGTACTTGTTTGGAACAGGGTAACAGTTCATGAAAAACTCTGGGGAGAAGAGCAGGTTTATGCGTGTGTATATGGGGGTGATAAGTGATAAAGAGATTATGAGTTCTTCTTGGACATAATTAGTTTGTTCTGGGTAGGATTTAAATAAGATCACTGCAGAGAAGGGAAACAGAGGGTCAAGAACGGAATCCTGGGCAACATCAACATTTAAGGGATAGCTGTATTTGTTAATAATTCTGTATTAACTCCTACAAAGTTGATATTACATGTACAACTGTCATGTCTTCTAAAAACCAAAGGTAAAACAAATAATAAGGCTTGTGAAACAGGAGAAGCATAATGTTTTCTCTCTACTTTTTGAAATAATGATACCCTGAGGATATGTCATTATATGTAGACAATATTGTTGAAATGTGTGGTCCCCAATCTTGCTAAAGCTGGATAAAGGCTTGAAAGTTCTAGAAAAGGAAAAGTTAGATGAATTGTTCTTATAGGAAAAACTATTAGAAAAGTATTTACTTTTATGTAATGGCCATGTTTTAAAAAGTGGACTTTAAGAAACTATAAAATAGAGCTGTTTGCTAAAAGGATATATTGGAAATATTCATTTTGTGCCTCCACACACACACACACACAAAAAGTAGGTTGTTTTCAAAATATAGTTATTTGACCTTCAAAGGAATCTACTTGGGTACTGATTACTATACTATTTTTCCTTCATAGACATTCATTTAAGGGGTTTTTATTATTCTGGTAAAATTGATTTAGTATATAAAAAGACATTCTCTTAATAGAGCTATTCATCTGGAAGGGTTAGCATTCTCTTAGATTTTATTGTGCTCTGTAGTACATTTCTTTACTATGTTATTTTAACCAGGTTTTCACTTAAACAATTTAAGCAAACAATAAAGATATTTCCTGGATTTGCAATGAGAATTCTTGGCCTCTTCAGCACATCCTAGTGTCAATGATAATTTTTGGTCAATACATTTATGATAAGATGTACTCTGTCATTATCAAGCAGTGGAATTTAAAAGTATCTATCATTTTTGTGTTTTTCAGTTCAACCAGCAAATTAAAAACAAAATTGAAAATAATCAGTACTGGTGTGGGTGTGAGAAACATAACTATCTCACTCGTGGTAAATAGGAATACACAAACTTTTTTGGAGGGTTATTAACTAACAGGTACCAAAAGACCAAAAGAGTGTATTGCTTTTGACCCATAAATTGTACTTCTAAGAAATAACTTTAATAGAATCTTTGGGAAGCTGTACAGCTTTATCTGTAAACTTGTTAACTTTTGAAAATTGGAAACAACTTAAAATTGTGTCAGATGAGGGGTGTTTAAATAACTCTTAAAATAAGAGTGGAGGGGTGCCTGGGTGGCTCATTTGGTTAAGCATCCAACTCTTCATTTTGGCTCAGGTCATGATCTTAGGGTCATGTGATTGAGCTCCATGTTGGGCTCTGTGCTCAGTGCAGAGTCTGCTTGTCCCTCTCCCTTCCTCTGTATGCAGAAGTTTCCTTGAGACCTGGTAAGGTCATGCAGGAGACCTGGGAGAATCGGCAGTACAGTACTACTAGGGGTCAAGATAAAAGGGCCAGTGGGTTGCAGACTCCTTCTCAACTAGAGGTGGTGACTGCCATAAGCACAGCTTTAAAAGGCCAGCTCTGGGATTAGAACATATCAGCCACTCTGCTGCTGAGGCTGTCAAAGGTTCCAAAATACAACATAGACTAAATGGCCACTTTATACCTCCATCTATGATGGCCCAGATTAAATTCCCAGATACCATCTCAAATCATTTTGAGAAGGATGGAGGGGAGAGAATAAAGCTAAAAGACTAAAAATTTACCAGAAAGTGATGAATAGAGATTATTTAAACTGGAATGGACTGAGATATAATTTTTCACCATATTTAAAGTTTATTTCTCTCTCTGTGTCCCCCTATTCCATTGTGTGTAAGGCCCTGGATGAAGATTAGATCCATTAGTAAGAAACCAAGATGTTACATTTTTATCAGACATCAGGGTGTAGTGTGTTAAAATTTTCACATCCCTACATCTGTGTATTATATGGTGTTCAGAGTACAGTGTGTTCTGTAGGATCAAGTCTTGTCTTGATTTTAGAAGTAGAAGTAGATTCTTAGAAATGGAATAGATAGTTAGATCTCTAGGGATCCCTCACAGTATGGGGGTGGGGTCTACGATTCTATAGGGTAAACCACCACAGCTGATAGGAGCAGCTAAAGATTAGGTTGCAACCTTAGGGTTATCAATATACCTGAGTGTTGTACTTAATCCACTACTGTTAGTAGATAAATCAAGGCCCATGGAGAGCTAAGTAGAGTGATTTGAACTAATTGTCAGGTGACTGTAGTTCTGAGTTCCACTATGGCCATTGACTTGCTCTAAGATATTGAACACACAGCTAAACTTAAGTTTTTAGCTATTTTATATAATGGCTCCAAAAGGGATGTTGGTTGGTCTGGACTAGATGATACCTGAGATCATTTTTGCATTTTATCATTCTCTGAATAGATTTTGCTCTTGGAAAACCATTTGAAACCCTTTAGAGCAATCCCTCTTGTTTGCCCTTTAGGGAGCTTTATGGCAGCTTAAACAATTCAGAAAGCAAGAGAAGACACAAGAAGGGGATGTAATGCAGCAGTTAAAGATGTGGACTCTGGGCTTGGGCTGCCTGGGTTCAGATTCTGACTCCATCACTTAAATCTGTGTGATCTTACTTAACTTCCTTTATATGTAAGTTGAAGATAATAATAACCTATTTCCTCTTTGTTCTCCTCTTCCTATTGCTCAAGATGTCAATGAAATCTTTGACTCGAGAATGCTACCTATATCTATTGAGCACCTATTATGCGCAAACATTCTTCTAGATGTTCTACTTTCCTACTGGAAGACTGGAAGAAGAAATTTCAAAAAGGAAAAATACTTCTAGGGTTTTTTGTTTTTTGTTTTGTTTTGTTTTGTTTCGTCTTGACAAGGCGGGGTCACATGGTGCCAGTTTATTGCAGTTAAATACCTCTCTCTATATATTATTTTTGTCCACTTTTCCATAAAGAAAATTAAAACACACACACAGACACACACTCAAAGGGGAGCAAAGATCCAGAAACAAGAGGTGCGATGGGACATGACCTCCTTGCTTAGGTCCAGGCTCGGGGGATGGCTTCCCTAAAGGCTTCCCTTCTTCTCAAAAGCACCCTGTCTCAGTACCTCTAGAGACCAAGGAGGCTGTGGGATGTGGCAGGGCCTCTGTCTTCCTCCCTCTTACCTCCAGGCAAGACCACTAGAAGTGTTGGGGCTTAGTGGGGGCTGGGAGAAGGGAGACAGAAGAGGAAGGGAGGATATCATTTCCTGTTTTTTAAGACCAGTGGTAATCTGAAATGAGGAGAGACCTCCTCTTCTTCTTTAACAAGGTGGCAGTGGCCATGAGGGCAGTCACTGCTTCTCCTCCTTCTCATTCTCTTCCCCCTCCCCCTTCTCTTCTTTTAATTATTTATTCATTATCAAAATCTATAGCTTTGAGTTATTTTTGTGTTTATTTTATAAGAGCTTAGTCTAAATGTTAAGTAGACATATGAGACTCTATAGGGACAAGTGTTCTCCATGGTATCATACATGGGGAAGATCCATCAGGATAGGTTTGATCTGGATTTCTGCAATTCCCTGCACTCTAGCTGCGTATCTGTATTTTCTTCTGCCAAGAAAGAAACCATATCCACGTATGCACTTAAGATGACCATTATAGTAGAAATAACACTGAATCTCATATATTGAAAAAAGTAAATGATCCACGTATTATTTATGAAATATGTTCTTACTGGTAGATTATACCATTGAATATAAGAACTGCTGCTTTAGATACTTAGACATTCTGGAATCTTGAATTGGGCATTTGATATAAAATATGAAGCTAGGAAATCTAGGTGCAATTCTCTGCTTTTCTGCTTACTAATTTTGTGCTAATGAGCAAAGCCTCTGATCTCTATGAGCTTCACTTTGTCATAGGATAAGATACAAATATTTCTGTGTTCACAGAATTATTGAAAGACCTGAATAGGGTCACGTAAAAAAAGGTCCACTGCACAAGTATTATTTATAGCTCTTGTTCTTTAGAAGTCTATTTAGATTATCATTGCCTTTATTATGGGTCTTTTAAGGCTATTACTGCCTACTGTTTTATGTTCATTTAAATGGAACATTTCTTTTTCTTTAACTGCCTTTTATAATCTATTAGACAGAATGTGGGTAGTAGACATTATGAGAAAATTTTAATCCTATTTTTTTTTTATAACCCATGGCTCTACTTTTTCCAAACTATATAATCTTTCTTGTTGGGAATGGGTACAGAATGATGGAAAGTTTCCTAAAGGCAGCATGATGTTTATAGCTGCATCTGCTTTTTCTGAGTAGGTTCTCAGGGTGACATCAATCAAATTGCCATCTTTTGGGTACTACATCTAATATGACAAATTCAAAACAAAACTTTTTAAATGGTAAGTAAGCAGAATTATATATGGATTCTTCTACGTACTGGAATTCATTCTTTATTTTCTTGGCATTGAGAAGTTTGTGGGGATCTGGAGACAGTCAAAGCTTAGGAAATCCCAAAAAATGATTCTTGGCATTTACTTGCATTAAGCTCTATATTTACACACAGCCAGTACCTAAGAGATGCTCATCATAAAATGTCTCGTGATGTGTTTGACATGGATACCTATCTAGAAAGGACTGCTTTAAACACTTTCCAGACTTGCACTTCGGACAGCCAAATCAGAATCTCTGAAGGTAGAGCTCAGCAAACCATATTTTTATCACGCACTTCGGTAACCTCAGTGGCTTTTTATAGGCAATAGGGTTTGTAGCAGATTTGTCTTTCCCAGAAATACTTGCCAATTAGTTTCAGTCAATAGCCCACCAGGAAACAAGTATGAAGACGTAGGTCGGAGAAGGATAAAAATTCTAATTAGGTTTTAATAGTGCTGAATCCCCTAATTCCAGTGGGAAAAAAATGATAGATGGTAAATTTGGGTCAAGGCTAAATCTTAACATTTTGTTTGTGTTAATGATCAGTGGATTACTCACAGTCCCTTTCTTTCTTGTTTCAGACTGTTCTGGGACTCTAATTTATGTACAGCCAAATAAATCTTGACTTGCGTGGCAGATGTTTTATTGTTATTATCATTATAAGTGATCACTTTAATTAAACTCTGATTATATTTATTTCACAATGGATAGCTGGCTTCATTGCTTCCTTGGGCTGGATGAAGTAACATTACTTTCATTGGAAATGTGCTCTAAAAAATGGTTATTCTGGTTAGTCTTCCTTGAGAAGAAAACTATTACACAATATTTAAGGAACAAAGCACAGGGATAGGTTTCTTAGGAGATGAATAAGATATGCTCTCTACCCTCTGGGAATTTAATAGAATCTACTCTTCATCAAATATCATTCAATTTCCTGACATTTGATGATCACCAATTCCAACCACCTTGCTGGTACTGTCTGCCAATCAAAAGAGCAGGAAGAGCATTTATGAGGCAATTTGTATTCTGTTGAATGAATTTGGTACATCAAATTCCTGTATGTCCTATTCTGTTGAATGAAGACAAGAGCAGGACAAATTCCTAAAGACAAAATGAACTGTACAGTGCTTCCTAAGCAGTAATTAGATATTACCTCATCTTTTATAATATAAATCTGAAATAGCATTAAACATTTTATGACTCTTGATTTAAAAAAAGAATCAATTACTTTTGGAAAATAATTGTGAATGTTTTATATGATATTTGGGAAATTGCCTAACTATAATTTTTCTTTACTCATCTGCTTCACATAATGACATTATTAACACATACTTTTGGTGTTGGTGTCATTTGAACTGATATTAAAGGTTCTTTTTACAGCTAAGGATTAATTCTTTTCTGCATAGCAAAAAAATACTACGCGTACAGTTTGGTAATGACAAATTATTCCTTTATTTTAAGTACTTCTCTTGAGACCACCTAGTTACCTAGATTTAAAAGTCTCTGCTCTGTAAGTACTTATTTATATAGTGGTTATTCTTTACCGTGGATGCAGCCCTGACCATCATAAGGAAAAATGAGGTAGGACAACTCCTTGGTAGAAATCTGCTCCTGTCACACAGAAGCCCTTCCTTGGGGCCCTATCTCATGCTTTATAACAGACTTCTCTTTGTCATTTGGTGGGAAAGCAACACACGTTCAGTGCAAGAAGTAGCACTGGGCTGAATTCTACAAGAGAAGTATTGATAAAATGTTCTAAGAGTTCAGAAAAAGAAGAAAAGAGTTAGGGTTCCTTTTATTGGCATTTTTCCATTTTGGAAACCTGACACCTTTGAGTTTGGAATCAGAATCAAAATAAAACATTCCCAGGCCACATTGAGTCAAGGGTATCAGCAACAAACTAACAAATATGTCTGTGTTTATATAGCTACTTATATGTGTTGGTTGCTATTAACATATATCAAAATAAACTGATGTATATAATACATACTGTAGGGTAATTTCTGATTTACTAATTATTTAGGTTTTTATGTAAAGTCTCAAGTAAAGATTCCCTCTGATTTCAGTAGGATGTTTATCCTAATAGACTTATTTAATATTTACTCTCAATATTTTTGTGCTCAGCATGGACAGAACAGCACCCAGAGGATGATACCTGGACAGGAACATTCCTGTTCAGATATGGGACCTTTTCATATAATGGATTATCAAATTTCTAATTTCTAGTGACATCCTCAATTATATTGTCAATTCCATAAAATAAATGTATTGTCCAAACACTTAAAAATTTTTCTGACATGAAGAATTTCAGGTAATATTTAAAATAGAATTATTTTGAAACTGTCCTTTAAACAATGCCCTTCACCCTTCTCCCCTGCCCCCCAAAGCTCTTGGTACTCGTTCAGGATGGTGTCATTTTTCTGTTATCATCCCCAGATCCTTTGTTACTTAACCTTTGTGTAATACTCTGTAAAATAGTAGTAGATTGTGACTGTGTTTCTGCATTTGTAGATGTGTATTTATATTTCTACTGGTGCTATCCATCCCACTCCCATCTGTCAACCACGTTGTAAAGATGCTGAAGGGCAGAAATAAAGTTTTCTACTTCAGTTTCTAACTCCGTGGAGTGCCCTGAACATGGTAGGAATTCAATCAAAGGCAAATGTTAGTCAGGTATTAAGGCCTTGCTTTGACATAACGTACTATACACAAGCTGGAAACTGTAATTTATTGCTATTGTCATTTCAGTAAATGGATTGTTACTAGAGATGCTGAAGGGGACCATGGCCTGTTTACCACTTCATAAGAGATTAAAATCATGAGAATGATTTTGGAAGTGAGCTCGCAGAGAATATGAATTGGCTTCATCAATTCACATAATGTTTACTGAATAAATATCTTTAGTGATTTAATTGAATAAAATGAGTAGTTACTAACTCTGGTTGCTGATGGTTTTTATCAAATTAATTGGAAGCTTAATTGATTTCATTAAAATGGTCACATTTCTGGCACATGAATATACCAAAAACCATACCACAGGCAACAAGGTAACATTGAGAGGTTCTCTTCATTAGAGGGAAGAAGAATTGTAATGGAAAATACAATAACTTTATTTAGCACCATTCCTTCAAATACCTCAAATTACATTTACTGCTCTTATGCTGCAAACACAGAGAATAGTTTTATATTTAGGTGGATTTGTTAGATTCTTAAATTGGGATTTATATACATGAGTGGGTTTTTGGCAGTTTGCAAGCCTTCTGAAATTGTGTTAATGAATTTGGATATATGTGCCTTTTTCTGGGAAGAGAGTTTACTACTCCTAGTGGACATGTAATAAGCAAAGAATTCTAAAAGGATTAATGAAAAATGCACATGAAATAAGTATTAATATAGATTAATATTATATATTAATATAGATTAAGATTAATATAATGCCAAAACGATTAATGGCTTACCTATTGGAAAATATGTACTTAAAATTCAATGATTTTAAAAGAATAAATAAACATTTTGCTCGTTGGTCTAACAGAAATACTTATCTTTCACACATTTTGGCCTCAGTGAAAGTTCACAGACAACCGTTTCAATGTTTTTTTTTTAATTTAATTTAATTTTATTATGTTAGTCACCATACAGTGAGCCATCATTAGTTTTTGATGTAGTGATCCACGATTCATTGTTTTCGTGTAACACCCAGTGCTCCAAGCAGTTTTGAAATGGATATCAATTGAGTGTATTGATGCCTGATCCTGCAAGCCAAATGATTTCATTTATTCTTTTTTTCTCATCAGCAACAATATGAACCCTCTGGGAGCAAGAAAAAAAAGCTGTAGGGTCCAGGTGGAAAGTGGCAGATTAGGATTAACATCAGTGGGAGGCAGGCTGCTAAACTGCTTGCACTCTGCATTGAAAACACCCCTGAGAGTTAATACATTTCTGTACCAGGAGAGTTTTTTCAGAGCTCCCATGTCTATGGAATGCTGTCATTTAATCTCAAGTTCCTTCAAGGAAGGTCTGCATTCCTGACGCCTGACCCCACAGGCCTGCAGTTTCTTTGATGACAGATCACCTGGTTCTTGGAAACCCTCCAGGGTTGCAGAATAAATATGAGCTTCATTGTTTTTTTTTTTAATTTTTTTGCTGAATGCTGTGAAGGCTTTTCTTTTGATGTTTAAAGAAGATCCTTTGCCGTCAGGAATGTTGAAAGATGACCAGGCTGTCTCACGTCTGGCCTTCCAACCCCACTGGGGAGAGAATTTGTTTTACTGCAAATGAAATAGTGGGAAAAAAATACGTGCTTCTTGCAGAAGTCTGTGCCTGTAAACAAGGTATCCAGAATACTGTGATGTGTATACAACACAAAGGACTTGTCTAAAAGAGTGTTCAAGTCAGGCTGCACTGAAAAAAGTCTAACTCTCCTGATTACCCCCATTTATCCATTTGTCTGTGTTGATCCCGAATTTCCTGAGTTGTATCCAAATATCTTTGAGCATAACAGACACTTGTGTCTTTCTTTTTTTTTTTTTCTTTTTGTTATCCTTTGAGTGAGTTTTTATATGAGATTTGTGTGTGTGTATGTGTGTGTGTTTAGTTTTTAAAACACTGCCCCGTGTGGATTTAAGGAGTTACTTAAGACTGTCGACATTCTTTTATGTGACCAATCCTTGATTTCTTCAAAGGTATGCTTTTGAAAATTTGAATTTAATTTCACTTTGTGTGATTAAAAATTGTTCTAATTTATCTTGGTAATTAGATGATTATTTAAAAAACAGGGCAATTCTCTGTCTTGCTCTAGGTTTTTGGCTGTTTCTTCTGCAGTTCTGGTTTTGATGCTGGGTAGCCCTGCTTTGATAAACAGCTTAGTGGTCAGGTATGTTAAACACACACTGTGAGACCTGGAAAGAGGCTGGACTCTGACCCTTAGCTTCATAGATGGGAAATTCCAGGCCTTGAGAGAGAAATGACTTGCTGGATGTTTCACAGTGAGGAGAGAACAGGATTCTGAGAAGGCCCGTTAACACAACACAATCAATTCTGTCAAGAGAACAGAGTAACAATTTACTCTGTTATCAATACTAGGACACTATTTGTAACCTCACTTTTCCACCTCACCTTGACTTCAGCTTGGGACAGAGGGGCATCAAGCTGGTCTGCTCAGCGGAAACATGGAAAATGTATGACAGCCTGATGCCCACCATTATCATAGGTTAAGGTTTTGTAGTATCTTAAGCCAAAATCAAAGAAACAGACTTTCCATAATCTCTGAGAGGATGGACTGCTTTTTATCATATTATAGTGTTTTCTTCGGTTGATGTTCATTCATTCCACATTGTCCCATAACAACCACATCTTATTGTAAACACAGTCATTTTTAAGAAAGACAAATTTATTTTGATTTTCTCCTGAGTTCTGGTGTTCTTCTTGTGAGCATTTGGTATCTTATGATCTAATTGTGTTGTTATTAAGAATAAATTTTAGACATAACCCTAGGTTGCACAAAAGTATTACATTTATTATTACTCTTTGCTAAGTCCATATCCAAATCCCTATCCTGCATGGCTTGTGGAAAAATTAACCAAAGTCATTTGGCTTTTCCTTTCCTCCTACTCATATGATTGTGCCAGGGTTTCCAGCTGTCCATCTAGATGTCTTTATAGTAGCTGACTCTTGAACAACACGAATTTGAACTGTGCAGATCCATTTATCCATGAATTTTTACAATTCAGTACTGTAAATGTATTTTCTTTTCCTTATGATTTCTTAATATTTTCATCTTTCTAGCTTACTTAAAAAATACAGTATATAACACATATAACACACAAAATATGTGTTTGTCAACTACTAATGTAATGGTAAGCCTTTCAGTGAACAATAGTTAAGTTTTTAGGGAGTCAAAAGTTAGATGCAGATTTTTGAGTGTGCAGATTTTTGATGTCCCTAATCCCCTACGTTGTTCAAGGGTCAACTGTAGTTAAATACTTTCTGCCAGCTTGCCCTATTGTATCTAATCCTGTAGCTATTCCTTTATTTTGGATGGGTTTATAGGTTTTATTTTATTATGTTATGTTAATCACCATACATTACATCATTAGTTTTTGATGTAGTGTTCCATGATTCATTGTTTGCGTATAACACCCAGTGCTCCATTCAGTACATTTATAGATTTTATCTGTAAAGAAAGAAAATCCAAAATTGGAAGTAAGGCCAAAAAAAATAATTGACTACATGACTTTCATTGTTATGCTGGGGCTTTGTATGACAAGCTTTTCTGATCCTCTAGAATAAAGTATATTTATTTGATTTAGTTACCATTGCATAAGACCTTTTATAACCTTATATGAATAGATTTTATTTTTAAAAATCCAATAAGATGAAATTGTTTTATTGTGAAGGGATACAAATTATTTCTGTTCCGTAAAACAGGTAATTCTAAAGATTGTTTTTCATTGTCCTGTAATACAACATTAACTGGTTTTGTAACTTCACAATTTTATTCTGGAATTCTCTATTTCTTTTTCATTGACTATGTGTGCATGAGTTTCTTTATCCTTCTTTGAACCAGCTTTGTCATTCTGATGATAACCTAATTAATGAGTTGACACACACTCCCCATTTTTTGTTTGTGAAAATTAAGTTCTTAACATTTAAAAAATTATAGTTTGACATACCTTACATTGGTGGCCTAAAATATTTGATGCTGTTGAGACTTTTTCCCTTACACCTGGCTCCAGTGTACATCATACAGCCATTCCTTCTCACTTCTGTGCCTTTATCAGTGTGTCTTCAAAACCTGGTCCTATATGGGTCCTTGTTCTTCTTGCATTACCACCCACAGACTTTTCCAGACTGGAGAAGTCACTTCTACTCTCTCTCTGTCACCAACCCCCCCAAAACTTTTCCTCCCCTCCCTTTACACACACACACACACACACACACACACAATTTTATCTTGTCAAAAGGATAAGGACATTTTAAAACACATCAACCACATATGACTTAGGTTCTTAGTGCTTTTCTATCACACCACATGCCTGAAACACAGACAAAGTATGATATAGGGTTATGTGAAAGTGAGGGAAAAACATTTCTTATTTCAACAATTTTTTCACCACAGCACTGTAGTTTACAATAATCAGTAAAGAAAGAGCCACATTTCAAGATCAATCCTTTGATTCCCTCTATTGCTCAATGTTTTTCTGTGCTCTGATTTTTATTTTGTTTATTTTTCAGAATGATTTTGTGACAGAAGCTCAGGGAGATTTCATACCTTTCTTACACACTATTTTTTATGTTAATGGAGTTATATTATGCACTGTTGCAATTTCAACTGACTGTGTTAATGTAGACGTGTATTCACCTTATTAACAAGGTGGTTTGGTGGTCATTATATATATTTATGTGGTTTTTCCATCTTTCTTGAAGGAAATCATTTAAAAATAATAGTATGTCTTAGCATGAATGAGGAATTTAACAATTTTAAGAAGATCTTTGCCTTTGGTGTCTGTAAACTGTAATATTGGTATAGTGAGAGAGCATGCAGAAATATGAATCTGTATGTCTTTCTTTTCCACACCTCTTTCTAAAACACATATAGTACCTTGAGGAAAATTAGGGGAGTTGCAGGAATGAGAAAGAAAGGTTTTTTGTTTTTTTTTTTACTTCTAAAATATCCATATCTTGAAGCATATATCAAAGGTATATTTTGAATGCAAAGCTTTTGGTAGCAATTTACTGTCCCCCACCCTACTCCTATCCACGTTATCCTGCTCTATTTTATCCACAACACTTATAATTATATAGTTTACTTATTTGTTATGCTAATTGTAGATTTATAAGACAGCAATATTTATTTTTTTTATTTAAAATGCCCAAATATATAGAATAGTGTCTGGTATGCAGATGGCAATTAATATGTATTTGTTTAATGAATGGAAAGGTTCTCAACTATCAAAAGTAAAGTTGCTAAGGTAAATAGAGCACAGAGATGATGCTATAAATATAGACAGGAAGGCATATTTGGAAGATGGGAATTTGGCTAGGCCTAAGCAGAGGGGACACAAGATCACAAAGAAATGAATTTTGAGAAACTACACCACAGTATGTTTCAGATATAAGGAAGCACACTGAATTGTCTCAGTAACTGAAAACTATTCTTAGCCATTGGAATAAGCTCCTGAAGTTACCTGAATATCTTTTCTTTGCTCTCTGGTGATACCTTTCCATTAACAGAAACTTGCATGTTGCTCATGGAACATTCAGCAGAAATGATGTGTGTCCAGGCCTTAAAACTTTGCTGGGCTCCATCTGAACTCCCTCTTACAGGCACACTACTCTCTCTTTTTTTAAAGATTTATTTATTTATTATTTAAAGAGAGAGAAAGAGCATGGGGAAGAGAGGCAGAGGGAGGGGGAGAGAGAGTATCTCAAGCAGACTCCCCACTGAGCACAGAGCCCCATATAGGGCTTAGTTTCACAATCCTGAGATCATGACCTGAGCCAAAATCAAGAGTTGGATGCTTACCTGACTGAGACACCCAGGAACCCCAGACAGCATACTTTTTAATGGCCCTGTATATTATAAGGTTTCTAAACCAGAATTAGGACTTCGAAATTCAGAGGGATGTTGATGGTTTAGAAAAAAAAGTTGAGCTTTGTTACAAGTTAAATCCATTGTTATATTGGTGATAATCATTTTCTCAGCTTGTGATGTATTAGAAGCTTTCAATAAGAAAACATAGGCCCTCACTTTTACATTAAATTTTAAGTATCAATACTTAAGGATAGTGTGACTTAAGAAAGCACTGGAGACTTGCCTGAAGTAAAATGTATAAAGTATGTGGTGATTTTACAATCTGTTCTCAAGTTTTTTGACACTCTTTCTATAAAAGGATACATGACTTGTGAATCTTGAGCCGACTGAACAAGTCTGGCTACACTGAAGCCACCATGTGAGAGAGATCATATGGAGAGACTACAAAGATCCACAGAAGAGATGCTCAAGGAGCCCCACCTGCTCCAGCCCCAGCTGTTTGATTGCTCATTCAAAAGAATGAGGAAATCTTTGAGATGCTTGAAATCTCTGCTACATCTGACTATAACGCATAAGAGACCCCCGGGCCGGAACCACCCAGCTGAGTGTCATACTAATTACTGAACCACAGAAACAATGACAGATAACAACTTCTGGTTTTAGCCACTAAGTTTTGGAATAATTTGTTATGTAGCCATAATAACTAGAAGAAGCTACCTGACAGAAGGCAGGGGTGGCCAAGAGTTTTATTCATTCATTTTTTCAAAATATGTTGTACCAACTGTGTGTCAGGTACTGTGCTAGTCATTGTTAATACTAATATTGATTGGATACAATTCTTGCTCACAAAAACTATGCTTTTTTTTTTTTTAAGATTTTTTATTTATTTGACAGAGAGAGACACAGCGAGAGAGGGAACACAAGCAGGGGGAGTGGGAGAGGGAGTGGAGCAGGGAGCCCGATGCGGGGCTCGATCCCAGGACCCTGGGATCATGACCTGAGCCGAAGGCAGACACTTAACGGCTGAGCCACCCAGGCGCCCCAAAAACTATGCTCTTAAGAAAAATATGGTATATACTATCATATTATATATATATATATATAGTATAGTATATATAATATACTATTATGTTATAGTATAGTAATACTATAAATAGTAAAACTATCTATTTATAGTGAAAGAATGCTATTACAAGAATGGGAAGAAAGTTTAGGGTGAATTAGCATTTAAGCCTCTTTTGGGTTAAATAAATTGATTCTTTAAACCCTTCTTTATGTTATGGACATGTTTTTCTGTAGTAAGACATTGAAAAAGGGAAGAGATAAAACATTCCTTTTTCCTGCTATCAGTTATATTATTTAATATGTATTTGAAATAACAGTATATATTGAATACATATTAAACATATTTGTTTAACATACATTAACCACACAGGCAAATATTTTAAAAATGGAAATGAAAAATAAAAAATGATAACATTTGATATTCTCATATAAATTATCAGAATCATTGGTCTTAATTTATTTTCATATTACTAGTATATAATATTACAAAAGGTTCTCCAGAAGTTATTTAGTATCTAATATAAATGCAGTTGGTCTTTGTATGAAGGTATAGCCAGTTTTATCCCAAAAAACTCCTAAAATTAAGGTAAAATTATTATTACCAACAGTCATTAATTTCTAATTTTATGAAATTGGAGGAAAGATACATGCTAATATACAGGGTCTGGCTTTAGAAATACATGGTATCAGTTAGGGTCCAATTAAGGAAGCAGAACTCCTATGAGTAATGTGTGATAAGAGATTTATTATACAATTTCAGGAGGAGCCGAGGAAGTAAAAATTCTAACACAGTTGCTGTGAGGTCAGAGAGAAGTTACTAATCCACCTCCTAAAGCACTGAAACAGTGAACAAGTAATGAACTTTCTGGATATCTGACAAGCAAGCTGCCGCTTGGGGACAACGAAGGGCACTGGTCTGTGCTGCTTCTGTGCAGTTAACACCTGTGTGGGCACACAGACAAGCACCTGCTGGTGGGGCGAGGCTGTTGTTGGTCCACTTGGCCAGTAGTTGGGAAAGAGAACTAGACACAAGTTGGAGAAAAGGGAGGATAAACTGGGTCCACCTGGACACCTTTGTGTCTGTCCATTACAACATTAGACCCTGAAGTCCTTGGGAGAGTGATAGTCATTGCTACATTTCTGCCTCTTGAATCTGATGCAACTATCTCGGTTGCCCAATTCTAACCTGTTTCCATATAGGGAAGGAAATTCTGGAACACATAGTTCCAGCTTTATGAAGTTGACAATAGGATGATCTGGCACATCCATATCTGCATATTTATTTTATTCTGAGGACCTTATCTATACCTGCAAAACATTTCAATAGTTACACTTTTTAATCTAAAGGATATTAGTGTGTGTATAACTGTCAGGTATGTGGGTATTTCCAGTAATATATTTTACTTTTTCCTGTTCATCATTCATGTTCTCACTGAAACATAATTTGGCATTTTAACGACGGGTCTTTTTAATAAATGATGTTTCTTATTGATCAGTGCTATAGATGGGATATTATATCCCACCAAAATTCATGTTAAAATTCTAACCCTCAAAATGATGGTTTTAAAAGGGGGGGTTTTGAAGAGGAGGTTAAATCAAAGCTGTCATGAGTGGGATTAGTGCTTTTATAAAAGTGGCCTTTCCACAATATGATGACAAAGTGAGAATGATTGTCTCTGAACCAGAAAGTGGGTCCTTACCCA
>NC_138379.1:65276964-65293734 GCF_054177405.1 Leptonychotes weddellii
AAAAAAAAAAAAAAAAAGAATTAAATGTATAATCAAAGTAGAGGCTTACAGTCAGAAGTTGTCTAAATTAAAGAGGTTATCATTGCTAAAGCCAAATTCAAAAGCATCATTGTCACCTTAATATATTGAAATCAGCCTTTTTTTTCTCATTGATGAGTAAATTTAATCAAAAAAAAATTTTTTAAGAATTTATTTATTTATTTTGACAGAGAGAGAGAGATACAGCAAGAGAGGGAACACAAACGGTTGGGGGGGGGTGGGAAAGGGAGAAGCAGGCCTCTCTCAGAGCAGGGAGCCTGATGTGGGGCTCGATCCCAGGACCCTGGGATCATGACCTGAGCCGAAGGCAGACGCTTAACGACTAAGCCAACCAGGCGCCCATTAATCAAAAATATTTAAAGGGCATGTTGCATGTTGCACTCAATCACCTGATTGCATTTAAAATAAGGAGGGGAGGAATGAGTAGGAATTAAGTGTACTATAAATGAAAAATTGTACTTAAAATTGCTGAATAGAAGCCATTCTCTATACCAGTATTAAAGGTTGCCATTGAAACATTGAAACAGTAATTCTACAGTGAGCATTAGTGTAGGAAGAAAAGCAGAGAACTTTCCTTCCTTTTTTTTTTTTTTAATGAAATGAAAATAGTCACTTCCAACAGAAAAAGTGAAGGGATTTCCAAGAAAAACAACCATAGCCTTCAAGAAGGGGCAGTTGTCTGATCTGATCTTCTTGTGTTAAATACCTTTATACACTGTCAACACCCAAATTTGCTATTTCTGGACCAGAACTCTTCCCAGAAAAATAAATCAAACCACGAATTCATTCTCTGCAATTGGATCTCTAGCGTTGCAAACATATCATGTCCAAAACTGAACTTATTTCTACACATTCCCACAAACCTTTCAGTCTTCCCCCATCATGGTAAATATCACTCTTTTCTTCCAGTTTCTCCAGTAAACGTTGAGAGTCATTTTGACTTTTTTTGTTAAATTCTACATCCAATCTATCAGAAAACTCTAACAATTCTGCCTTCAAAATTCAATCAGAATTCATTTATCTCCTTTCATCTTCTCTCCAACACTACTTCCTTGCTCTTTTAAACATCCATCAACACTTGCCAAGATTATTGAAATAGGTTCCTAATTATACATCCTGTCTTTGCAATCACCCCTCTCTGAGCCTTTTTTTTTCCCCTGACAGTAGCTAAAATAATTCATTTAAAAAGATAACTTTATCAACGTCACTTCTCAAAACTCTACACAGCTTTCCCATCTCACTAAGGGTATAATCCAAAGTCCTTACAGTGGTTAAATGACCTAGCTAATCCTGCACCTTCCTTGACACAGCACTCCCCACATCTTACCTTCCTGAACCTTTCTCCTCCCACCTTTTCTTTACTTTTCTCACTTCTTCCTTATTTGTTATTCCTTGTATGTGACACAAATTGCTTCCACCTCAGTTCCTTTGCATTTGCTTGTTCTTATGTCTTGATCATCTCTCTCTCTCTATCTCTCTTTCTCTTTTCTTTTCACTATCTTCCAGTTTCTGCTCACAAGTCTCTTTGGTACTGGGGCTATTGCCTATACATATAAAATAACAACACTAGGCCCTTGGTACTCTCTATCCCTCTTATTTTTTTCTTTGCCTTTATCACTATATGATTGATGGATGGATGGATTGATTGATTTTTTCCAATTAGAATATAGCTCCATTGGGGCACCTGGGTGGCTCAGTTGGTTAAACATCTGCCTTTGGCTCAGGTCATGATCTCAGGGTCCTGGGGTTGAGCCCCATGTTGGGCTCCCTGCTCAGCAGTGAGTCTGTTTCTCCCTCTTCCTCTGCCCCTCTGCGTGCTTGTTCTTGCTTTCTCTCTCAAATAAATAAAACTTAAAAAAAGAAAAAATATATAGCTCCATGAAGACAGGGCTATATCTGTCTTATATACTCTCATTTTTAAGGTTGTCAGATAAAGTATAGGATCCTTAGTTAAACTTTAATTTCAGATGATGTCAAATAATCTTTAATATAAATATGTTCCCAATATTGCATACTTCTACTAATAAATTATTTGCATTCATCTGAAATGCAAATTCAACTGAGCATTATATTTGCTAAATCTGGCAACCCCACCTATAATTCCAGGGATGAAGCAGTAACTGACATAAAGTAAGTACTCAGTAAATACTTGTTGAGTGAATAAAACTAATAAATTATGTTACCAGCAATGGTAGAGTGCCATTAGAGTATTCTTGGGAGAAACTAAGTATACCCCCAGGGAATTAGATGAGCATGTGAATTAAAAACCTGATGCCTACTTCTAGTCTAGAGAAGTCTAAAGACCAAAAAGTGGTTGAAGATGAAGAATCTGCATAATGAATCTACATGATGAAGAGAAAAAATTAGTAGTCAGATAAGGTATACTCCTTCCTTTCTCTCAGGACAAGTAAGAAATTCTCATGGGGAGCTAGACTGGCTCATATAAACTTGAAGGTATCTTAGCCAAAAGGGTTGTCTACTATGGTAAGAGGATCACAGTAATAGAAGTCTATGGGTGGGCCACTAAGGAAGTGTTATGAGAGGCAATCATAGCAAGGCACTTGTCAGAGAGACCAATACAGGAACTTTGAAAGTCACATGGTTCCCATGAAAGAGCAAGCATCTAAAAGTGGGCCATGCCAGTGGGCAGTTATGGCTGGATTATGACAATATCACTCATATAAACATTGTCTTTATCTAACCTTTTTGACCCTATGTCATATCTAGAGGACAGGAAGCAAAACAGGGTGGATATCAAGGAAGACGTAAAGAAGAGATCACACCTTTATTTCCATGTTATAAGTTCCTGAACTATAAGCGAAAGTACAGCTAAAAGGAGAAAAAAATACTTTGAATTGGACATAAAACTGAAATTGTAAATGAAATTGTACTTCTGAATGTGAAATTTCATCATAATTTCCAATATTATTAAATGAGTCTATTATTATGACTAAAGGTGACTGAAAACATGAAACTTGTCAAATTTTATTATATGGATAAATAAGTGAGAATACAGTTTTAGGGAAAAAAATGAAGTCATTTCTTATGTTTCATTGAGTTCAGTATATTCAATATTAGTTAATAACTTTGGTACTCATGTGGAAAACCAAAAGGAAAGTGAAAGCCAAGGTAATGAAGATTGAAAAAATACATGGAAAAGAACTTGAAATGAACGTATCTGTTTGTTCAAGGATGTTTAGCTGTAATTCACACATCACATATCCTGACTAGAGTATAAGATGCACAAAACACCACATTAACATTTAGGAAGTCTAAATATAATTATAACACAGATTAACTGTTCTCACAGTTAAATGACAGAAAAGTCTAATAATTATAGTTTAAGGAACCAACGGTTGAGATGTCATAAAGATATACATGGATAATTGCTGGATGACTTGCACAACAATGAGTAGTTCTGAAGAAGGAAATATAAATTAGGCCATGGTAGATAAGAAATATTATTATAATGTGCAATTTTAATTTGTAATTAGTAATAAAAATGACTTTAATAGATGGCATAGAGGGGGATCACATATCAAGTACTCAAAATGAGTAAAAGGATAGATTGAAAAATATCATTAAAGTACTGAGATCATTCCTGTTTCCAGCAGACCAATAATTAGTCTGAAAAGTTATCCCACTTAAAACAAACAAACAAACAAAACTAAGTGTTGAATAAATTTTGAAAACAAAACAAAACAAAACATTTTACCCACAGCAAACATCAGACTCAATGGGAAAAACTAAGAGTTTTCCCCCTAAGGACAGGAACAAGACTCCACTCTCACCACTTCTAGTCAACATAGTACTGGAAGTCTTACCCACATCAATCAGACAACAAAAATGAATAAAAGGCATCCAACTTGGTAAGAAAGAAGTAAAACTTTCACTATTTGCAGATGACATAAAACCATATATAGAAAACCCTAAAGACTACCAGAAAACTACTAGAACTGATAAATGAATTCAATAAAGTGGCAAGATACAAAATCAATATACAGAAATTCATTGCATATCTATACACTAATATTGAAGCAGCAGAAAGGCAAACTAGGAAAACAATCCATTTACAATTACACAAAAAATAATAAGATACCTAGGAATACACCTAACCAAAGGGGTGAAAGATCTGTACTCTGAAAACTATAAGACACTGATGAAAGAAATTGAAAAAGACATAAAGAAATGGAAACACATTCCATGCTCATGGATTGGAAGAACAAATGTTAAAATGTCTATACTACCCAAAACAATCTACACATTTAATATAATCGTTACCAACCAATAGCATTTTTCACAGAGCTAAAACAAACAATCCTAAAATATATATGAAACCACAAAGACCCTGAATAGTCAAAGCAATTTTGAAAAAGAAAAGCAAAGCTGGACCATCACAATTCCAGACTTCAAGTTATATTACAAAGCTGTAGTAATCAAAACAGTATGGTAATGGCCCCAAAATAGACACGTAGTTAATAGAACAGAATAGAAAACTCAGAAATGAACCCACAATTATATGGTCAATTAACCTCCAACAAAGCAGGAAAGAATATGCAATGGAAAAAAGACAGTCTTTTTGATAAATGGTATTGGGAAAACTGGACAGCCACCTGCAGAAGAATGAAACTGGACCACTTTCTCACACCATATATAATAATTAACTCAAAATGGATTAAAGACCTAAGTACGAGACCTGAAACCATAAAAATACTAGAAGAAAACACAGGGAGTAACCTCTTTGCCATCAGCCATAGCAACATTTTTCTAGATATATCTCCTGAGGGAAGGGAAACAAAAGTAAAAATAAACTATTGGGATTTCACCAAAACAAAAAGCTTCTGCACAGTGAAGGAAACAATAAAAAACTTAAAAGGCAACCTAGTGAATGGGAGAAGATATTTGCAAATGACATATTCAATAAAGGGTTATTATCCAAAATATATAAAGAATTTATACAACTTAACATCCTAAAAACAAATAATCCAATTAAAAATGGGCAGAAGTCATGAACTATATTCCTCCAAAGAAGATATCGAGACGGCCAACAGACACATGAACAGTTGCTCAACATCACTAATCATCAGAGAAATGCAAATCAAAACACAAAGATATATCACTTCACACCTGTCAGAATGGCTAAAAAAAAAAACGCAAGAAACAAGTGTTGGTGAGGATGTGGAGAAAAAGGAACCCTGTGTACTCTTGGTGCAAATGCACATTGGTACACTGTGGAAAACAGTGTAGAGTTTCCTCAGAAAGTTAAAAATAGAACTACTCAATGATCCAGTAATCACACTACTGGGTATTTACCCCAAAATACAAAAACACTAATTCAAAGGGGTACATTCATCCCTATGTTTATAGCAGCATTATTTACTATAGCCAAATTATAGAAGCATTGACTTATGGATAGATAAAGAAATGATACATAAATAATGGAATATTATTTAACCATAAAAAAGAATGAAATCTTGTCTTTTGCTATGACATGGATGGAGCTAGAGGGTATAATGCTAAGTGAAATAAGTCAGTCAGAGAAAGACAAATACTGTGCGATTTCACTCATATGTGGAATTTAAGAAACAAAACAAATGAGCAAAGGAAAAAAAAGGGAGAGAGACAAAACAAGGAACAGACTCTTAACTATAGAGAATAAACTGATAATTACCAGAGGGGAGGTGGCGGGGGGCGGGGGGGATGAGTAAAATAGGTTATGGGTATTAGGTGTGCACTTGTGATGAGTACCAGGTGTTGTATGGAAGTATTGAATCACTATATTATATACCTAACACTAATATAACACTGTATAAAAAAAGGAATCAAATAAATACACTTTTATTTTTTTTATTTTTATTTTTTATAATTTTTTTTAAGATTTTATTTATTTATTTGAGAGAGAGAATGAGAGAGAGAGCACATGAGAGGGGGGAGGGTCAGAGGGAGAAGCAGACTCCCCTCTGAGCAGGGAGCCCGATGTGGGACTCGATCCCAGGACTCCAGGATCATGACCTGAGCCGAAGGCAGTCGCTCAACCAACTGAGCCACCCAGGCGCCCAAATAAATACACTTTTAAACACATCACTGAACCTTCAAGAATATAGGGAAAATCAGGGGCACCCGGGTGATTCAGTCAGCTAGGTGTCCAACTCTTGATTTTGGCTCAGATTATTATCTCAGAGTCATGAAATGGAGCCAGGCGCTGTGCTCAGCAGGGAGTCTGCTTCTTGTCTCCCTCTCTCTCTGTTCCCCTCCACCAACCTGCATGCACATACTCTCTCTCTAAAAATAAAAAAATCTTTAAAAACGTAAAGAAATTAGAGAAAAATCAGCAGAGTCTAAAAATTTTAGCCACCATGAGCTTAAATTAAAATGTTAAAGCAACCGATATAAAAGATGGTCCTGGGGAAAACAATGTATGACTGGAAAATAGAATTTGAGAGCTGGCAGTGACCTGAAGTACTGGTTTTTAGGCCATGAACCTGCACACAGTTGTAGAGCTAGATCTGAGACCCCCATGAAAAGGTGGGTTTCCTGAAAGGACCACAGCCTCAGTTCTAGTGTGAACTAGAAGGAAAACTGTCGGTCAGCCAAGTGAAACTACAGGGCAAACTAGCTTTATAAACTTCAGGTCCAGGAAGGGAAAATAAATAATAATAATCTCCTCTGAAAATTTATAATCATAAGGCTGCATTTATATGGATCTGAGAAATAAGTTTATATAACCCATGCAGAAGGAAAATATAAGATAAAAAATTATGTAACAAAGGTTAGTATTTTCCCTTATAAAAGGTGAATAAAAAAGAAAAAACTTTCACCAAATACCAAGTTAGGGCTGAAATAGTATATTATTTTACTTAAAAGAATGAAAAAGACAAAGATCCCACTATCTTTCAGCATTTTATGGAAAGTCTTTGCTAGTCCAGAAAAGCTGGTAAATATGTTAACATTATGAGATTATATTTATATATATCTTTACATATCTATCTATCATCTATCATCTATCTACCTATAATATGTAAGGAGAGAAATACAGAGAAAGAGTGTACTATCTCATTCTTACAGTTAATGTAAGAGTTTAGCAAAGTGGCTAAGTATAAAAGTAATAAACATTACTTTATAAATTTAAATAATTTAAATATAAATTAAATACTTTATACTTTATAAATTACTTTATACTTTAGAATTTATTTTTTAATTTTTCTCTGTAAAGTTTGTGTCCATATTTTACTAGATTCATTACTAAATATCATGTACATATGTATACGTGCATATATAAAAGGAATGTGTTTTTTCCTAAAATTATACTGTATTAATGTACATTTATTTATTTATTTATTTTTAAAGATCTGTTTATTTGAGAGAGAGAGAGTATGCCCATGCCTTGACAGGGGGACTGGGCAGAGGGAGAGGGAGAGAATCCTCAGGCTGACTCCCTGCTGAGCTTGGAGCCTGAAGCAGTGCTTGATCCCACCACCCTGAAATCATGACCCAAGCCAAATCAAGAACAGGATGCTTACCTGACTGAGCCACCCAGGCACCCCCGGATCTCATTTATTAGTGGTATGCCAGGATTATAACTGGCAATAAACAGTTTGGAAAACAATTTGGTACTTGCAAATGAATGTCCTATAGCTACAGGCATCTATATGGATGAACTTCAAAAAGATAATTTTAAATGAAAAAAATCAAGGAATGCATACAGAAGTAACATAACTAACAGTATTTCTCTTTCTCAAGGTATCTGTGAATACTTAACGACATGATACATGTAAAGCACATAGAACCCACGTACAATGCTTGCCACATAGTATGTATTTCATGTTAATTATTGTTGCTGCTGATAGTACTATTATTCCAACTATTCAAGAAGTTAATTAATGCAACTCAAACTTTCGATTTAGGGGAAATAAGACCACAGAATAATCAATTCCAATATTCCTTGATATTGCATTAAGTTTTTAAAGAGTTGATACCGATTCAAACACTTTGAACTTACGGACATAGGTATGAATTCACAAAATGAGGGTTTTCTTTGTGCATATAAGGAACATAACCTGTGTGTTGCATCACCCAATTTCTGTATGGATTCTGGATTCCTGATGAAATTGTGGGAAGGGGAATGCTAAAGCAGCATCTTTATAGATTTTATATTCTACCTTTCATAACCCATTAGATAATTATTGATTATTTTCATATTAAATATGCAGAAAATAAGGCACAGATAATACTTACCTAAGGTTCTATAGTTACTGAGTGACAGATCTAAAATAAACACCCTGTTCCTTGAGCATGCCTCACAGTCTCATTATAATTACTAAATTTCAAAGCAACCTCAAGATGCAGATTACTTAATCAGATACGTTTCTTCTTTTCTTCCTCTGAATTGTATTTTAATGAAATGTGTATTTTTATTTTTTATTCAGTTGTATAGTTACTATGAGCAGAAATATTTTCATCCTCTTTATAATCCCTACATTTCTTAATATATTGTTTAGCCATAAATGTTTGGTATAAACATTTCTGCTAATTAATTTCTCTTAAGGAAGACATGACGGGCAAAATGAGTTGAGACTTTTTAAAAATTGCTTTTTGTTCTGTTCTGCTAATAAGCAAAATTGAGAATATGCCACTGCCCACTCTCCAACAATTTTATCATATGTATTATTTTTGTAATAATCAAGAAAAATGCAACAATGTTTTCAGTGAAAAAAATATGAGGTAATGTCTAAAAACAGTACTCAGACATTAAGACAGTTCTTTCTCTGTATTGCGCTGGTAAAGGCCAGTACTTACTCCATAGCCTATTGTATAAAATTCACTTATGAAATGTATTTTCCAGAAATAAAACTTCAGAATTATATTAATATTTGAATGTCCATATTTTATGTAGTATCCCTCTGAGAATTTCTGAGGCCAGAAGATGAAAAAATGAAAGACTTGATTCTTCTCTTCTCTTCTCTTTTTCTCTTCTCTTCCCTTCTTTTCTTCATCTCTTCTCATTCTTTTTGTGTGTGTGTGTGTGAAACTCAATAAATGAAATGAACGGATAATGAAAATTATAAAGTCCACATTTTTGAGAGCACCTATAACCCCATGAACGAAAAATTAATATTTCTATTAATCACAGGTCAACATAGCCTGAGAATACTGATAAGTTTTACTTACATACCTAAGGTTATGTAAAACTCATTTTTTCTTTGTTTTTGTGTTTTTGTAATGCTGTGCTTAGTTTTTAACTATGAGCAACAATAGGAATGCCAGATTGTAGAATCTGCCAGACCATTGGGATAGGAGATAGTACAAACTGCCCCTTCTCTATGCCAATCTTCTATCACTACCTGGTAATATAGTTAAGTACTCAGGAGCCACTATTGGTTATCATAATTGCTGACTCAATAAAACAAAGAGGTAATTAAAATTTAATTGAATACCGTGGGTGAAGGAGAAAGTATGGTTCTTAACTTGCATATTCTAAACATATTTTCCACAAGAAATAATTACAGGTTTATCCATGAGTCACTTAAAATGGAGGTGAAATGGAGAACAGTAAAAGGATGCACAGGCTTTGTGATCTAAATATCTTTGTGTGGTGCTTTATACTGAGGCATAATTAGATCATTGCCATATATGCATTCCTAATGTCAGCTAATGGCTAGCCTAATGAAACAAGAACCTGATGAATTATAAATTGTTTCCACTTTGTAAGGCTATTCTACTTCTTGATGTTTGAGGTCTTTAAAAATTAATAATTGTAATAGTTGATTTCATACTTGATAACATGAACACCTAAAATTTAGTCTTAAAGTTATTTTCAAATACTAACATATAATATAATATAATATAAAATAGGCAAGGGGCTTGCACAAAATATCTCAGAGTAAGTAACAGTTTTTATAATTCCCCTCTCTGAAGCTTTTTGAGGTGAGGAAAAATAAACAAATACAGAAAAAAAATAAGAAACTATGGAATATTTCCAAACATATTGCTCCAAATCCATGGATAACTATCATTTATAATCATACTTATACTAACTGTGGCATATATAGCAAATAAAGTGAGAATGCTGGAAAGTGGTATACATTTTTTCTCATTAAGATTATGGGATAATGGGCAGAAATTAAGAGGAAGAAATTCAAAATGGCCTATTTATACCTCAAACAAACCAAAGAAAGTGAAATTCTGTTTAGGAGATGACAACACAAAATATAGATGGAAACAAGAGCACATAGCAAAATCCTTTACTTGGTTGGGGCTCTGTAGACTTAAATGTCTGAATGAACCCAAAGATTTTCCATTATTCCGCTATAGCTTCTAACCTTACAAAGGAAAGACCTGGAGATGAACCTTAGTGAGATGAGAAACTCAAAACACGAACCTGGGGAACCAAAATGAGCTACTGATTCATAAGCAGAATGCTGAAACCAAATGATGGAGTACCTGAACTCTCACTGATATGTCCAATACCATCAAAACAGGGGAAAGCCTAAGGAAAAACAGCATTCAACATCAATATCAACATTGTCATAATAACCAGTTTTATTACTATTGTCATATGCCAGTCATAACCTAGAGAGAGACCGAAAAAGAGAGTCAAGAAAGTTTACTTATGCTAATTTTCAAACTTCTCATGGGATGCAAAAAATATCAATGGAATGAAAACATTATTGTTTATAAAATTGTCTACAAATATAAATAAAACCAAATTGCGTGTTCTCTAATTTACATGGGACAGGAGCAGGAAGGCCAGAAGATTTAAAAAAGAATAGAGATCAAAACTCAACAAATGGCAAAAAAAGGAAAATAAGATCAAAATTACAAAATGTTATTAAAGAAATAAACTCAAGAATGTGAATAACATTTAGAATGTATTTATGTCAAGATTTGTATATATACTGAGCCTAAGAGACTAAGCACTGATGTACATCCTGCATTACAGTAATCAACAAAACAAACAAGGTCCTTCATTCACGAAATCTAAAAACCCAGATTGAATTAAGCAAAGTAACCCAAAAAGCTTATCAATGAAGTATTACATAAAAGCATATGAAGTAAATGGGAAATAGTTACAGTATTAATAACAGATGGCATTTAATCTAATGTAAACAGTTAAATAAAGAATGAGACATTATAATGATGAAAGATATAATCTACAATAATGTTCTTAAGTGAACAAATTATACAGTTAGACAACCATAACCAAGATCTAAATACAGATATCCCTTTGTCCTAGGTTTGGCAAATCATTTAATGTCTCTACACCTCAACTTCCTCTTTTGTAAAGTGAATATAACAATGGTGTCTATGTGATGGGTGTTTTGTGAAGCACCTACAAAAATGCCTGCCATATAATATATGAAATGTAAATATTTGGTGATAAATAACATACTATTTAAATGTTCACAATAAAAACTGTAGAAAATTTGTAAGGATGAACATCACAGCATTGCAATGGTATTGGGAGACTTAATAGGCTTTATGCTGCAAATAGAATGCTCTTTATTTTCAATAGTCCCCAAAATGTTTTTAAAACTACAAACATATTAGTCTCTGAAAAAAATTCTCAAAAATATAAAAAGACCTGGAAATAACACAAAGATTTTACTAACCACATAGTAATAAACTGGTCAATTAATCAAACAAATAATCCAAACAAAAATGGGCAGAAGACATGAACAAACATCCTCCAAGGAGAACATACAGATAACCAACAAACACATGAAAAGATACTCAACATCGTTCATCAATCAGGGAAATGCAAATAAAAACTACAAACTCACCTCACACCTGTCAGAATGGTTAAAATCAACAACACAAGAAACAATAAATGTTGGTGAGGATATGGTGCACTCAGGCACTGTTAATGGGAATGCAAACTGGTGCAGCCACTGTGGAAAACAGTAGAGGTTCCCCAAAAAATTAAAAAAAGAACTACCTTACAATCCAGGAATCGCATTACTGGTATTTACTGAAAAAAATATAAAAACACTCATTTAAAGGGGTGCATGCAGCTTTTTATAGCTGCATTATTTACAATAGCCAATCTATGGAAGTAGCTCACATGCCCAACAATAGATGAATGGATAAAGAAGATATGGTATATATACACAGAGGAATATTATTCAGTATAAAAAAGAATGAAATTTTGCCATTTGCAACAGCATGGATGGATCTAGAGAGTGTAATACTAAGTGAAATAAGTCAGTCAGAGAAAGACAAATACCACATGATCTCAATCATAGGTGGAATTTAAGAAACAAAACAAATGAGCAAAGGAGAAAAAGACAGAGACACACACTCACAAATCAAGAAACAGACCCTTAACTATAGAAAACATACTGATGGTTACCAGAGGGGAGATAGGTAGGGGGCTGGGGGAAATAGGAGATGAGGATTAAAAAAATAATAAATAATAAAATACTAACAACAACAATTAATTAGAAATATTTTTAAAGGAACTATTAGATCAAGAGAAAAACCATTTAAAAATTACAGAAATAAGTGCAAAATAGTGATGAAAATGCTACAAATCTAAACCCATATGCCATAGCTAAACTGCACAATACCCATAGGTTAAAAATGTTACTGCTAAATAAGAAAATCTGAGATTCATGTATCAATAAAAAGAAAATTAGTAAAATTGATAAATTCAAGAACAAACTCCTTGACTGAGAAAATATATAAATAAGAAAGATAAATCAAAAGTTATTTCAATAAGGGAAAGAAGAAAAGCATAAATGCATAAAGTTAATTAGGACCTAAGAGAAAAATCACAGGTATAGAGGACTTTTTATTATTTTAAATGTTTATTTACTTTATGCTTTTATGACTAAGAGAACCTATCCTACCAGGAGCTGCAGCTTCCTTTGGCTGTTGGAACAGCAAAAATTAAATAGAAGCAGAGATTATTGACATTCACAATTTTGGGATATTCTCTCAGCCACAATATGACATGCATCAACAATATCCTGGATGTTAAGCAATATCTTGATCCAAGCAAAATTCAAGCAAAGGAACATTCACAAAGGCTTTTTTTTTTAATATTTTATTTATTTATTTGACAGAGAGAGACACAGCGAGAAAGGGAATACAAGCAGGGGGAGTGGTGAACACAAAGGCTTCTTAAGTAACACTGTCCAATTACCATTATTATCAACAACAAGGGCTGAGATGTTCACAAAAATGTTGGTAATGATTACCATTAGTGAAGGGCATTTACATTTTTGACATATTGTTATATTGTACTACATATTTTTTATAATCTTATTATGTAAAAACAAAATTGTTTTATTATTGAAAAACTAAGAACATCTCCCTGAAAGCTAGCAAGAAAAAACAAAATAGAAGGACTCATCATGGGCAGGCATTGCTCACATCTTTTATTGTGGCTTTTGCCACTATTCAGAGATTTATGAAAACTTTTGGATTTATTGGAATTTACAGAGAGGTTTTCCAAGATATGAAGTTAATAAGTTGCCCAGAATTTTTGTAAAGCCTTCCTTTCAGGAAGGAAAGTTTCTGAATTGACCTGATAAAAGTTATTTTTAAAGTAGGATACCATGAGCATGTAATTTAATGATGCAACATATAGTATTAATTGCATTTACTATCATTAAATAATTTTACATTAAACAATATTAAGTGCATTTGGTATCAGTACAATTAAGTTATGTTCACACAGAGAAAAATTACTGAGCTTGTTCACATATACAATTAGTTTGATCATTTTAACTTACTTAACCAATAAATCAATTAAATGGAATTTAATCAAACAACTAGCTTGTGTGTGTATGTGTGTGTGTAAACGTGTGTGTGGAAGAATAGATTCTAGTATAAAGCAAAGGGAAAATTAACATCTGTTTAATATATAATAAGTACCTAACATTGTTATAGACCCTCTCACATATTTTATCTCATTTTGTACTCTTAACACAGCTGTTAAGTATTATAATTCCCTTTTTATACATGATGAAACTGTAGCTCAGAGAGTTTAAGTAATTTGGCCAAAGCTATAAAGCCAGCAAGGAGCAGAGTCTGAATTCTAATCTAAAATTACTGATTAACAAAGAACATTTTCTTTTCATTATACCAATTTAATTGTTCAATCACTTTAGAGACTAGTCAAATCTTTCACAAATGATAGAGCTATTTATAGACGCACCTAAAAGAAGTAGCCCAAATTAGAACATATTCAATCCTCTTGGCAAGATAAATTTTGACTTTGCTTTACAAAAGAATGAGGCTTTGTTTTGTAGAGGACAGAAGATTGACTAAAGCAAAATCTATTTGCATCATGGGATGCGCATGGGAACTCAGGAGCAAAAACGAAGAATAAAATAATGGTATAAATATCAAACCACTTTGATTATTGGTTATTTGTCTTAACAATCTAATTCTGCTATATCTGTGTCTCAAGATGACAAAAGATTCAATTCAATCTCTCAACAACAAGAATGTTGCACTGAAGAACCAATATGAATACACTGAAAATTAGCTATGTATCTGTGATCTATATTTATCAAAGTTCAAATTTCTTCAGCTCTCTTTTCATTTACCTAGAATCCTATGCCTAATTCCAGTTACCTTTACTCCAGGTGATTGCATGAACTGGGTGTTGTTAAGAATCCTGACAAGAAATTAAACATTTTCCAAATTACATCTTAAACACAGAAGATAATACTGCTCTCCCTCCTTCCCTCCCTCTTTCCCTCCCTCTCGCTCTCTCTTTCTTTCTTTCTTTTTACTAAACCTGGAAAGTGGAATAAATGACAAATGGATAATCCTAAGGATGGATTTCAAATACTTAAAACTGGAACACAAAGAATACATCAATAATTATATGCTATACAAAACATACATGACTCATTTTTTTGTATTGACATAAAAATTCAAAATGAGTTACCCACTTTCATGATACAAGCACATTTTGTGAAATCTTATAAGAATAATAAAGAAAGAAATGTCTGTTCTCATTTGTACTGCATGCTAGCTATACTTGTCCTATTTGACCCCTATCCAGTACATTGTAATTTTTAGCTTCTATACTTTAAAGTTAAGGTAATATAATAGCAATTGGATTATAACTCTAAACGTTTTTCAATATTTCAATTTTCCTTGAATGTTTCAGTTCTATCTCAAAGCCAATTTACTCAAAATATTTTACCTGAGTTGTCATAAGTCAAGTTGTAGTTAATTTTAAAATACAAATTCTTTTTAAAGTTGAGTTGAGAAAACCACAATTCACAGACATCTTTTGTACAGCAAATAAGTTTATTCTCCTCAACAATTAAGCATTTTATTTTATTTTATTAAAGATTTTATTTATTTATTTGAGAGAGAGAAAGAAAGTGAGAGAGAGCACGAGTGGGGTGAGGGGCAGAGGGAGAAGCAGACTCCCCGCTGAGCAGGGAACCCGATGCGGGGCTCCATGTGGGACTTGATGTGGGGCTGGATGTAGGGTTCAATCCCGGGACTCTGGGATCATGACCTGAGCCAAAGGCAGCCGCTTAACCGACTGAGACACCCAGGCACCCCAACAATTAACAATTTTAGAAGTGCTAAAGCTGAAGAGAAAGAGACATAAATAGTTAATTCAAAGTCAGACTCGAGTCTTTAACTTGAATGGCATGCCAAGGGATACAAGTGTTCCAGAATGAGTTAAAGTGTTTAGGTAGTAAATAATGCATGCAAAATGACTGGGTAAATGGTCTTAAAATAGTGAATATTAAATGGTTAACTCATAAATCTGAGGAGCCAGAGGCAGAAAGTATGTGTGATAGTGAAAGAATCACAGAGTTCAGTGGTTCTGATAACAAATCACAGACAGCAGGGAACCAGCTCTCTCCTCACTAGAAAGCTAGAAGCTTAGAAAATGTTCCTGTCATTGTCATATGCCCCAAAGACAACCGAACAATAAAAAATCCATAAAGTGTGAATAGAAAGTTGCATATGAAGGTTTTATAGAGGGGGGGTGCATAGACACATCAAAAGAAATGCAATGGCTGAGACTGATATTTCTAGGCACTAAGAAGTTGCAGATGGTTTTGTGTGCTGACGATTAAGTCACATTCAATTAAAACAGTCATAACTGAAACTACAGGAATAAAGCCAATTCAGATTTTGTATTTAAATCTGCACTTTGAAGAGCTTCAGAAAAAGAATATATCATTCTCACTTGTAAGAATTGAATAATCCAAGCAAGAGTTGCTACTCATGAGAGCACTTTTCTGGAAAACATATCCTGGGACCTGGATCTGGCCAGGAGGTTCTGCTTTGAAAATCATGTATATAGTTTGAAGGGAAAGGAAGATAAGTTTTAAATAGAAATAATTAAATCAATAGCCCAGATAGAGCCAAAGTTGAAGACTGAGATAAATCCCAAGGAGGTGAAAGCACAGATGGAAAGTGAGTTGGTGGCGGAGTCATTACTGATTGACAGCGCCAAACTGTGACATGATGTGCAGTTGAACTAAGCCTGGAATTTCAAGATTTAAACCTGAATATTTGTGGGGAGACAAAGTTCTGGGGATTTCCTTCTATTAAGATACTGTTGTTGGGGCGCCTGGGTGGCTCAGTCGATTAAGTGTCTGCTTTCAGCTCCCTGCTCAGGGAGAGTCTGCTTCTCCCTCTGCTGCTCCCCCTGCTTGTGGACACACATGCTCTCTCTCTGTCAAATAAATAAATAAAATCTTAAAAAAAAAAAAAAAGATACTGTTGCATTTTGTCTGGCCA
>NC_138379.1:65294234-65311117 GCF_054177405.1 Leptonychotes weddellii
CAGGGGGTGAATTTTGGCACTGTACTGGCCCAGCCTAAATACCCTAAACCCAAGAGGGAATTGTGACTCTACTTGTTATTTGCTGTAAGTCTCAAAAAGGGTAAAATGGGACAAGTGAGTTTGAATTATTAATGTGAAAATGTGTGTGTTGAGTATGGAGGAAGAGGAAAAATTTACTAAAATGGGAACTTTTTTTTTTAATTTTTAAAAACATTTTAGGCATAGCAGATCAACCAGTTAAGTGTATTTATTGAGATCATCGAAGGTCTCTAGCACAATTTTTCCCAAACTTATTTCTGCTATAACATATGTGACCATAACATGCATGTGCTTGAGAAACCCATTGCAGACTTAGGCTATATACTAGCTTAAATAAGAAAACTATGTGCTATTATAAAATTGAGGATAAGCTATCTTTATCTTGACCTCATGTAATAAACTAAACAATATTGTGTGTGGAGGGACAGTGGTTGAGTACCACCTGCATGACATTCAGTAGAGACTTTGTGAATGGTCATTGCCTAAATGAGCGTATGGATGTCTAAGGGGGCACAAACTGCATCAAAATATCAATACTTTCAAAGAATGTGGGTTTGTGGGGCAAGTTGAGGCAAGAGAAATAATAAAGGAGAGAAGCTTTTTCAGTGTAAATATGTATTTCGAGGAAAGAAAGACTCCTACATTTTGAAGCCTCTGTGTTCAAGATTATTTATTCATTCTTTCAATAAATACTTATTCAGTATCTAAAATTACTACAATATATTCTAGAATCAGCAATACAAAGATGAATATGATAGTTTTGTCTTTAAGAGCTCACATTCCCTTGAGAATAATTGTCATGTAAAGAAAGAAGTATTCAGTACAGCAGCTCCTTTTCTGAAAAGACATACGATAGAGTGTGGTAGAGTAATTTTAAAATTAGAATAGCTGTTCTCTATTATTTAATAATCTCATAACTGAATGGGGACACTTTTACTTTTGTGTTTCTGCCTAGTTCTATAATCCTATAATCCATGATAAATGTGTATCAAAGACAAAGAGATCTGATAATTAAACATATTTGTAAATTTAATTGTAGTTACATGCAGAAGTTGATGAAAACTGTTTTCTTTAGAAAAGTCAATATAAATTTTACCACTGAATATGCTGCATTCCTTATTCTTTGACCACTATATGAAAATGCTGCTAAGAACTAGAAAGATTTCATATCCTCACTCGGTAGATGATGTGCTTTTCTGAACTCTGAGTGGCACGCCTTTCTTTTTTTTTTTTTTTCCTTATGTGGGACCCAAGATGAATTTTTGAATGTCAGTGTGGCATTTAACATTTGAGAACCACATCTGATGAGTCTGTTAGACCTTTACAAGTCCACTTCCTGGGGCCTTTTTCAAAGGAGAGCCATAGATATTCTGCAGTAGGCAAGGAGGAAGCATGGACTCTTGAAAAAGAGGGGGTGATTAAATTAAAAGCATTAAATTGGATGGGATGAGGAAAGTAATACTGTGAAAATGGCTTATCGTGTTAGTAACCTTGTGCTAAGAGGGGCCTTGTGCTAAGAGGGGCAAGCTCTGTTGGAGTTCATGATGGAAGCTCCATAGAAATTACCAAAATGAAAGAAATCAGAGCTTTTTAAATGTGAGAGGTTCAATCTGAAAGCTCGTTTCCCTTATTGTTCTTCTTCACACACAATTTCCCAAAGTTGAAAGGACTAGAAAAAGTAACATCGTATCCCTTCACTCTGTCTTTTATGTACCTTTATTATATAGGTGTTTATTTATAGAGAAATAATAAAAGCCTCTACAAACTCTATTCTTTCTAAATAACCACATTTTCACAACCATTATTTAAAAAATACTGAATAGATTTTTTTTAATAGACTCTTTTATTCCTTCCCATGGGAGTGATCACTTATACTTGTCAGATGTGGGGATTGAGCAGTGTATAAATGGAGCAAAGAAGCAAAGACCAAAAACTGAATAAAATGTACCCAAGAGGCAGAGAAGATGTGGGTGCTGGTCTAGCTGTAGGTATGGAGAGTGATATTTACTTAGTCTGATTGGTAGGCACAATGTGTCAGGAATATTGTATTCTCTGGTTAATGTCCAAATAAAATGTTATCAACTGAGAGTTCAGAATGAAATTCTACTTTATGTAATAACAGTGGTTGGGAACTCAGGGTACATATAACACTAAATGCTCAGTTGGACTAGAAGGTGGGAGGTCATCTCAGCGGTAGTAGGGCTCCAAAGATGTTCAGGGACAGACCTCAACATCTGTGACTAGAATTGGGAAAATCATGGTAAGGTTTATTTCTAGGTGGGAGCAGAGCTTTAAGCTGGTAACCAGAATAGGAGTTTAGAAGCAGTGATAAAGGCCTTGTTAGAGCAATAAGAAAGGGACACAAAATGTAAAATAATAACAATTTCCTTAAAAAATTCAAGAGATGTTAGATGGAGAAATGTGATTAAGCTCTGAAAGAGATGCAGAGCCACTCATTGTTGTAAATGGTCTTCTGTGGGGAGAGGATTGTTTTTAGCAACTGTTGTTGGCAGTGCAGTTTGAACTTTCCTTTTAAGCCTTTAATTATAGCATAATGACAAGTGCTATGGAGAAATCTAGAGGTTCTGCATGGTCACAGAGAAGTGACCGACTCTACCTGCAATTCAGAGGAGGTGTTATTTGTTTATCTTGAAAAATGTTTAATAGCTATTTGGAATGGGGGGATCTACTGAAGACAAAGAATCAAGATGCAGAGGTATATAGTTGTGAATAGGAAGAGATGCTTGGTGGAGCTGGATCTTCAGTTGAGTCTGGTGAGCTGGAATTGAAGGGAGGAGAAGGGAAGAAAGGAGTAAATGAATGCAATTGTGTAAAGCTGGTGTGAAAGAGCATAGCTAGGATCATGTAAATACTAGAAACCCAGAAAGATCTTTAAGCTGGTAACAATTATGATAGAAATGAATTGTAGGAAAATTATTTCAGTAACAGAGTTTGAGAGCTCTGAAGGAGAAGTGTTCCCTACTGGAAAAGGTTTATTGAATTAAAGTATACAGATGAAGAGCATGTAGAGAATTTTCTAGATAAATCTAATGATAAATAAAGACAGGGAAGGATAGAGGATGAGAAGGATAGTTTAGTAAGTAGTATGAATCTGTTGGGAAGAAAGGGAAAAAAGGAAAATGCTCTGAAAATCACATGAGAATGAATGTAATAATTATGTCTTGTTTACTTCTATTTTTTCATGCCAAGCACTATGTTATACTCCTTACGTTAATTCTCTCATATCATTCACAGAGCTACCTTATGAGGTAAAACTTATCTCCAATTTTAGGATGAGGACAACAACACCCAAAACACAAGAATTAGAAATAGTATTAAAATGTTTTTCCCATCTAATGCAGTGATAGTAATGACTAAACTATTATTATTTTCATGGAATTGGAATCTCATTGTAGAGGTAGTATATATTTTCACAAATAGGATTATAAACATAACAAGGCAGACATTATTACTACAGAAGGTGGTATAAACCATGCATTTATAGAGAACTCTGTTTAAAGCATTCATTGATACTCAAATTACTGGGAGAGAAAAAAAGATCAGTTCCCTTTAAAAAGCCTCTTTTACAGATGGAGTTATAAGATCTACACCCTTTTCTTCTGAGAAAGAAGAATCTGAAAAATGATTAGAAGACTCCAGGTGATTGAGTTTTGTGTCTTTGTTTAGGAAGAAGCATAGCCAAGTGTTAAATTTGGGCCAGTTATAAAGTTATGGAATCGGTGGATCAAAAGGGAAGGGAATAAGGTGGTAGAAAGTTGTGTCCCTATTAAGATCATATAATCAAACTCATCTTCTTAGTGATATTTATGAGAATGAGTTCTAGGTTTGTGAGGTTGGTAAAAATGCTAAGTAAAAGTAGTGTGTTTTTCTGCATAATATTTCTGAATGTAACTGAATGGAGCCTGGGGGTGTGGATTAGGGGTTTGCTGGGACTGATCCTTCTACAATTTAGGTCAACTTAGGTTTTTTAATTCAGACACACCTCTAGATAATTAAGAGTCTCCTGAAACTGGTTGATAAATATTTGCCCAAAGTATCTCAAAGTGGCCAAACCTGCTCTCATTGTCTTTTATGAAGAATGGCTTCCATTGTAATATATACCTTTTTGAATTGCCTACCTCAAGCTAGAAATCTGGGAGTCAGTCACCATAATCTATTGAATGTATTCCCAAGTATACCTCATGGACAAGCACTTTTTTTCCCTTTATCCTCTTTATGTCACTGCCCTGTATCATTATAGTATTGCCTTTAAAGTAGTAAAGCATAGTGGTTTAGAGTACAAATTTAACAGCCAAAGTGCCTAGGTTTGTAACCTAGCTCCACCATGTTACTTAATCTGTTTACTTCAGTTTCCTCATTTGTGCAAAGGGGTGCTAATACTACTGATTTCAGGCTTATTTTATTTAATAAATGAGTTACTTTAAAAAATGTGAAATAGTAAATAAGTACTAAAAAAATAAGCCCTTACAAGTTTGCCCCTTGTGTTTTCTCAAGTTTCTCTAAGCTTTGAATCTCATTACTCTCTAGCATATTTCCTATGTCATAGAAATTTTTAGAGTTTGCAGATCTGATCTTATTTCTTACATCAAAATTCTTCAGGACTTCTTTTGTTTAAATAAATTACTTAAACACTAAACATTTTAGAAGACAGATTAGGCCCTTTTGTCCCTCTCTACTATGTAACATTACTTTCTGGTGCTGATTAGAATTCATCCTTTCCCACTAGAATTTTCCAAGATTTAACCAACCTTTTCTTGCTTTCAGTGTACTCTGTACACCATGTTTCCTCTAGAAGTGAGAACCTTCTCTCCTTTGTCCCTCCCTTCTCCCCTTCCCTCCCTGTTTTCCTCTTTTCTCTTCTTTCTTTTAATTTTGTTTGCTTGGCAAATCATTCATCCTCAAACCTTACTGAAATGCTTTCTCAACAACTCTCCATTGCCCCTAAAGACCTTCTAACTTGCCTGACTTTTAGCTGTCATTTTATTGAATTAAACTATTTTGTTTGCATATCTGTCTTTGCACAAGATCCCAAGATCCCAAGCACTAATATCTTCTATTCTCAGCTAGCACATTGTCTGGCATTTAATAGCCACTAAATAAATATTTGTTGATTATATCAATTCTTCTACTCAATAGTTTCCTATTTCTAGATGAGAACATGAGAACACTGAAGTCTAGAAATTAGGTAAAGGCTATTTAATGGAATATCTGGGGCTATCACTGCCATTTCCAGATGTATGATCTCATGTGTTACTTGTTAGTTGTCAAGAGCTCACAGATAACAGCAGAATCTGTGATGCTGAAAAGTTATCCATGATAATCATTTGTTTTGTATTACTCAAAATAGCTTAGAGTGAATGTCTTCAGGTTTAGCCATAAACACCAGATGATGTGTTCAGACTATTCATTATGAAAGTTTAAGATAAAGTAGCACAGTATAACCAGTGGTTTAGTAATTAAGATGCATCAAACAGCAATATTTGCATTAAGCAAATCATTAAGGACCATGTCAATTTTACCAAATCTGTTTATTCGACAGTGCCTGAATCCTGGCTTTTTTGCTGTCTTTTATTTTAATATCATAGGAGATCTCTGACAAAATAAACTTTGATTATCTGAGCTAAGTCTGCATATTCTCAGCATTTGGGGGATTTTCTTTTAACCTTCATTGGGAAAGCATTTGTGATTATTTTACAATTGCTTCTAGATGCCCACTGAATGAAGTGAAACACCTTGGCTCCTTTCCTACATGTCCAGAGTTTAGCAGTCAGTGCATAAGCGGAGGGAACGCTTACACAATGCTCTTGATTCCCTAGGCTCTGTGCTAAGTGCTTTACATCTCTTCACTCATTAACAGATTCTAAACTTTCTCAGAGCTCAGCCCCTCTCTATCTGCAAATCATCCTATTTGTAACATACATTATTCTGACTACCGTATGTTCACTTACCTCCAAATAATATTTTTGCTGCCATAAAAATGGATGCAGGGAAAAGATAAATGCCTTAGATGAAAATACTTGAATAAATTGCTCCACATAAATAAAACCTAGAAATGCAAGCAATCCTTAAACTGTAAAATTAATGTAGAAAAGTGAGAAAGATTTTTTTCAAAAGTGGATACTAAAGAAACTAAATGTTTTAATATGTGGTTATAGATTGAATTTGGAGTAAAATTTAAAGATATATATAAAATACGTCCACAAATAATCAGATACTCCACTTTAACTCAGATCTATGTTTCTGTCATCAGATAGGCCATAGCTTGGTAGGGGAGAGGTGAAGTTCACATAGAAAATAAATTAGATTTCCACAGGTATAGAAAAATTAAAGCTAAAGCTTGAATATCTAAGGATGTAAGTTTTCTAATGTGGTAGTTTGAGATTTCCGTGATGTAAACAGAAAGACAAATATTTTGACTTTTGGAGTCTCTGTACACTTAGTTTTCAGAATTTATATAACCACCAAAAGCCATCCCAAACATTTTTTTCCAAAGCAAATAGTCAACCTATTTTAAGAAAACTCATTCTAGAAATTGACACTGGTAACGAATTTGAATTAAAGCTTGTCATTTATTTCCATTTTCAAGGTGTGAAATCTGTGAGAAGGGATGCAAAATCATGAGGCAAAAATGCTAGAAAAATGTAATAGCTACTAAGCCATAAATTATCTGTTTTGGATTTTTTTCTTCCAGTGCTTACTAAGACAAACTCCTTATGTGAAATAGGTGTAGTAATTAATCAATTCTGGATATGTCCTATTTTTCTGATATGTGGAATCCTACGTAAAGTCACAAAGTGTGTAACTGCCTGGAGTAAAGGAACTAAATTCTTTCCCAAGTAACTCAAAGAAACTGGAGAGTTAATGGATCTCAAATATTTATAGAGGAAATTATGATGAGAATCCATTTTGATTCCAAGTGATGTGATATCCATTTGTTCTTCTTAGGCTGGTTTTTATCTCCCTCATAGCTCTATGAACTAAACAACTCTGTACCATGACTCATTTTACTCTAACTCCTTACCTGAACACCATTCCTTTATTCCACTTGAAAGTTTTTTTTTTTTTTTTCCTGGCATATTAAGGGTCATATGAAGAAACTACCACATAAAGACTGTTTTTGCATTTTCTGTAGACATGCTGTTAAAAATGGCAACTTCTTTCATCAGGTAAAATTTAAACTCTGGGACACCACAAAAAACAAAACAGAAAAACACCCCTATCTTCATAAAGCTTACATTCTAGTAATAGGAGATCAATGATAAATAAGATAAATAAAATGTATCATAACTTAGATGGTGTTAAGTGTTGTGGCAGGAAGGGCTTCTTTAGGGGATTTGTATTTGATGATGTGGTCTAAATATTCCTAAAAAAGGAATATTTCAGTAAAGACTAGAAAGAAGAGAGAATAAGTCATGTGGATATTTGAAAGAAGAGTATTCCAGGCAGTAGGGACAACAAATACAAAGGACCTGGGGCAGAAATGTGTCTTGAGTGTGTAATGAAGTTTAGTTAGAATGGGGCAAAAAAGGGGATGAGAGTGGTAGGAGATGAGGCCAAAGAGAGAGCAGGGGCTGGTTTATGTAGGGGAATACAGATTACTGTACTGTACTTTGACTTGTTCTAAGTGAAATGAGAAGGCTTCAGTTTTGAGCAGAAAGAGTGATATGATAACAGTTTCCTTTTAGCAGGATTACTCTAACTGTATTGAGAATAACATGTAGAGGGGCAACCATGTCTGGAAGGGAGGATGCTGATCTTTATGAGATGAGAAATGCCAGGGACTGGCAGAGTAGAGGCAGCAGGGGGGTAGAAGTTGTTAGATTGGGGGTATAATTTGAAAATGAAAGGATTTGCTAACAAATTACATGTAAAATGTTAAAGAAAAACGTCTTTTTCTAGGCAACTAGAAGATTAAGGTTAGCCTTTACTGCAATAATCTGAGGGAAGGAGCAGTTTTGAGGCAACTGTAAGAGTAGAGATCAAGTTCAGCTGGTACACATATTACCTTTGAGAGAGATTCTTGTTAGAAATTTAAGGGGAGGTCTAGGGAGCCTGGGTGGCTCAGTCGCAAGTGGTTAAGTGGTTCAAGTCATGAACCCAGGATCCTGGGATGGAGTCCCACGTGGGGCTTCCTGCTCAGTGGGGGGCCTGCTTCTCCCTCCTCTCCCAGCTCATGCTCTCTCTTGCTATCTCTGTCTCTCACTTTCAAACAAATAAATCTTTAAAAAGAAAAAAAGAAAATAAATTTAAGGGGAGGTCTTGAGTGAGTAACTAGACTATGGTTCAGGAGTTCAGGGAGCCAGGCTGGAAACAGAAATTTAAGTCTGGTCCATGTTTTGTAAGCATTGACTGTCTTCTTTATCCTCTATAGCATAAAGTCTGTCTTCCCTTTCATCAGATGGTAGAAATATTATAGGAATTTCTCCTGGAAAATGTTTATTGTTTTGATAACGTTCATTTCCAAATTATCTTAATTTTGTTCCTCCTACTAATTTTAATTGAATTAACAGGATGATTCTGATTTAGGCAGGCCCAAGACAGGATGTACACAATAATCTAGGGAATTTTGGTTTTGGTTCTTCTATAGGCCACATTAGGAAATTACACATGCCAATGGACAGAGTGATGCCTGACTTAACTATTTTTGAGTCAATAAGAACTTCCCAGATAAATAAACAAAAACAAGAGGAAACAAATTGAATACTCTTCCACTTGACCTTCATTTTTCAAATACTAATTTGGTAATTAGTTCAAATTCAGTTGATATTTTCCAAAAGGGAAGCAGCTCCAGAGGGTATCTGGCACCGTACATTGCTGCCACTAGATAAGGGTTTTGCAAGCTCTATTGTCACTGCGTTCACTATCCTGCTCTCTACTCTCAGCCTTTCCATGAAACTATTTTGTTTTTCCTCCAATTTATTAATAGGTTCTTATAATTTTATATACACACTCGTACACATATTCATATACCCCCATGCATGTGCTACACACTCACTTGTGTGTTACAGGAACACTGAGTTCTGTGACTAGAAAATTATCAAGATTTCAGGGGAAACATGAACTACTCTACAAATCTGTGACATCCTTTGGATAGCATTTTTGAGAATGGGTGAAGAGAAGGTTAACTTTGGGGAGAAGAATTATAATATTATAAAATCTGTTTTATCTATGAGCAGGGAAATAAACTAACACTTTCTAAGGAAAAGGTAATCCAATCTAAATAAAAGAAAAGGAAGTACATGTTTTTGAATAGACAAACCATAGAGTAATGGGCGTGACAGTCAAAGGGGCAACAGGAAACTTGAGATGAGAAGAGGCTTTAAAAAAAAGTCTTACATAAAGCAGATATTTAGGAGTAAAGTGAACAAAAAATCTCAAAATCTGAATGTTTTATAGACATGACAGCAAAAAAAATATATTTATAGCAATAAAGCCTCTAATATTTGTGGGTACATTATGCTTTGTACTAATGTCATGTATTTTACTTAATCCTATTATATAAATCCTCTGAGAGGGACAGAATTATAATCATTTTATGAAGATGAAGAACCTGAAGTTCAAGAGCAGTTAGAACTGGTGCACAATTCTGAGTTCCTATCCTGTTTGTTTTTATTGGCATCCTAATTATAACCATTAAAAAATCAACTTAAATGTTTTCTATGACACACATGTATGAAGGTGCTTTCTGAAGTTGTTTAGTATAAATACACAAAGAGGCATTAGGTTCATTGTTATTACTACTTTTGGTTTGCACTGCATTTTTGCTACAGGTACATCTATTATTGACTATATACAGCAGCCCACACATCTATATAATTCTTTTATTTATATTGTTTCTCCTCTACAATATCTTAAAGTCAAAACAAGAAAAAAGCTTTGCAAAATATTTCTTAATCAGAAGAATTTAACGAAAGACTCTTATTCAGTGAATTAACCCTGAGTCATTTCCAGAAATATTGGCTATTTTTATTAAATAAAATCAGAATCGATGCAAGATTGAAGTAGGAGATGTGTGATTGTCTTATTGAAATGAGTACTGTGTATCATTTAAAGAACTACACCAAATGACCAAGTAATCATAGTTTGGAAGACCAGGGGCCAGATTCCAAATCAAACACCGAGTTCAGAGTAGAAGTAATTCTATACTTGAATTATTTCCAATGTCATTTTATCTTGTATGGATAAGATAATGATTCTTGGAAAAACAAAATTTAAATATACATTTCTTAAGGCATACATCGATGCTGAGATACAATATGCCTTGAGAAATTTAAAACTACTCAGAAGACTTCCTTTTCTCTTTTAAAGTACCAGTAATGATCAATACCCCCGGCTTCCGTACCCATGAAAAATGCATGGTTATATAACTTTAGGCATGTGATTCTTGCTACAGACTTGAATATATTTACAAAGAAGAGATTGGATGGCATTTAATGAACTAATCAGTTGTGCAAATCATTCAAAGGTGAGGAAGTTGAATAAGTTCATTTCATAAATTCCGAATGTAAAGGTAAAAAGAGAACATTGAAGTGCTGATTTAATGAAGTTTTCTGCTTAATGCATAACCATGGCTAACCACAGCATGGGGGAAGCCTTCTGTTATGAGGCAAACTTTCCTTGATACAAGTGAGCAACTAATAATGTCTACCTTTAGGGCAGATGAATCTATTATTTCAGTGCTGGTGAACTACAAAGAGGAGGGATAGAGCCGGGAATGTAATATAATTGCCTCTCTTAAAGGAAAATGTGCTCTCCTTTGAGATATAGAATTTCTTCTCTGCCTTCATAGCAATCCTTTTTTTATACAGCAGGAAGCCAGGTGTGCCATAAAATAAAACCAGCTTGTTCTCTTCTTTTGGGGTTATGTTAACTGAATTAATAAGCTTAGTAAGTCCTCTAACTACATCTCATTCTTAATACTAATTACTTCAATTTACAAAAAAACATGCCCATTACCTGGAGTTCCCTTTTCATGTATGATCTAATCTGAACACAGCAAGGATATAAGATTCAGTTCTGTTCTCACTGAATTTCAAAAGACACAAGAGGGGGCACCTGGGTGGCTCAGTCGGTTAAGCGGCTGCCTTCGGCTCACGTCATGATCCCAGGGTCCCCGGGATCGAGCCCCGAATCGGGCTCCCTGCTCGGCGGGGAGCCTGCCTCTCCCTCTCCCTCTGCCTGCCTCTCTGCCTACCTGTTCTCTCTATCTCTCTGTCAAATAAATAAATAAAATCTTAAAAAAAAAAAAGACACAAGAGAACAAAACTCAAGAAAACTAAGGGATAGCAAAGTGATGATTAGAAGATTGGTATGGGGTGGGGAGGGTATTTGGAGGAGATAACACCTTGACACATGATGTGCTATGGGGCATGGAGTCCTAAAATAGGAAGATCTGGGTTTAAACTCCCCCATTCTGTTGTTTAATATGTAAGTGGTGTTGATCCTGTTTCTTAAGCTCAGTGAGCCTGATTTCTCTTTAATATAACTGTGATAGTAATACTCGCTTTACAGTGTAGTTTTAAAGATTAATAGGTAATATCTATAAATAGGTAATATCTACAAATGTCTCCTTTCCTCTTCTCTCTTTTTGTTTGTTTTCATTTTATTACCTAAGTTGTTTTGCGCTTTTATTCTGTGTGTTTTGCAGTTCTCTTCTTGTGTCCTTGGGAAGAGAATGCAATCTCACATATTTAAAGTTGATGTCCTCCCACTAATTTTGTTGAGCCCTGTAACAGGCTGTCATTGCTGTGCAATTATTTATAAGCACAAGAGAAAATTAACCCAGTTTTCAAGCTATTTTGAATTCCTATGGACTCCTTTATTTACATTCATTTGAACTGAAGTGATGAGGGGAATTGATGCACCTAAATCTTGGTACCAAAACCCTCTCCCTGAAGTTACTATTTAGTCTTAAAATGTTGTAGCAGTCAATCTGTGATGAAAACAAATGGAAATTGGGTAGTCTCTGATTTCTACTTAAACCTTGCTTCCACTAAGTAGGACCAGATGATGAGTCCTTGTTTAGCAGACCTGGTTCCAATACAGGATAGTACCATATTGGGTTTATTTGGTTATTTTCTCATACTAAATTTTAATTAAAAATAGATGAAAACTTAATAGAGATAGTAAGGCTCAGCTGCTACAGTCAAAACATAATGTAATTCAAATTATTGAGTATGATAATTTAAAATAACTTGAAAATAGTATGAATACTAATGGATGATAAAGCAAGTTAGAAGAGATAAGACTTAGAGGTATATGGTGACAAGTTTTATGTTTAATCTTGCTGACCTCAAACTTAGTTTCCAAAACTGGTAGACCAAACATGTTGCTTCTTCCTTAAGTCATTACACCTATAAAAAAAAAGATCACTATATCAGCCTTAAGACATAAATGATAGGAACCATGATATGCATTCATTCAAGTTGTGGAATGAAATTTCAGTAACAATTGCTTCAAATACTAGCCTCTAGAAACCTTGGTACTATTTACGTTTCAGGATAAGGAAATTTTGATACTGCATCTTGCATCACATAAGCATGTGTTGGGTCACAAACCTGGATATAACAATCCCCTGGCTGATGAATCCCAAATTGGACATAAGTCATTATGATGCAAGTCTCATGCTTGAGTATAAGAAATGACTATTTTACAGTGTCCCTTCTAAAGATTTCTCTAGACATCCATGACAAATGCTTATTTATTTCTCAAATGCATTCTGATTGTTTTTACGCTGGCTAGCTATCTACTAGGGCTCTAGATCATTGCCTATTTTTCTTGTGGGTCTCTTTTGGCGAACTATAAACTTTAGGCAATTTCTGCTTCTGCTATGCTACTTTGTGCCTTGCAAGATGTGGGGTCCTTCTATATTTTCCCCAAAGTGATTGCTAATACCGAGCTTGGTCATTTAAGACAATTTACTCAAAGAGTTGGGCAAACTGAAGCAGCACACTTTGAATCAGTCGTAACTGGTCCAGTCCAAGGTGCTTCCTAGGGATTTGCCTCATGGTTATCTTTCTCCTTCTTTCAGTCAGTTTTTGTGATGTAGGGTCCAGTCTATATAACCTATTGCTTCAAGGGAATGAGCTTAATACCAGAGCTTTCCTCTTCTCCCTGGAGGGCAAGTTCCAGCCTCTGGGCAGTGTTAGCAGCAGGAGAGAGTGGGAGAATTAGAAGGTTGTTTTCCTAAAGGAAAAGATAATATGCTGGGAAGCAGCTCTATCACTAATGATGCCAAGTTTCATTGTTATGTCAGCTTTGACTTTTCACTGTCATAAAATTCTTTAGAGAATAGAATTTTGCTTTATCATTGTATAACAAAATAATTTTGTACAAATAAAAGGCAGATTGCACTCACAAAAGGATTGAAAAGTGTTAGGCAAAATTAATTAAACAGTTTCTGTGCCTTCACAAAAATTGTGGTCTAGGACTATCTTGCCCACCCTATCACTTACTGGAAAACTATTTCACATAGTTTGTTTCCATAATGTTCACTTAGCATTTAGATGAAGTTGTCCTTCCTTACCTTTAATAATCAATACAGTACCTAGTAAACCTTCAATATTTAGCTGTTATTATATGGACAGATTAAACGGCTTTGGAGAAAATCATATTTAAACTGTTTACAGAATTAGTTCTGTCTTTTGTAAAGTAGAAATAATGATGTCTGCTTTTTCAAATTCATTGGTTGGCAGGTTAATTTCAGCGCCCTTTAAATCCATGTGTGTGGTGGTGGGGAGTCTTCTGGGTTTGACTAAGGGAGCCATTGGTCTGATCAGTGTGGCTATTATTCCTCTAATAAGCATTTTAACTTATATTTGCTCTCTGCATATGTATATTACATATACACACACCACACACCACCACTACCATCTTCTATAAAACTGGCAGATTCCAAATATCTGAAATATCTTACTTTAAGCCATAATTTACTCCAGACTTCACTGAAAGATGCTTCCAGCCATATGAGTCATGATGAGACCATACCTCTTTAAAATAGGGGGAAAATAATAGTACAACATAGAGCTTAAAATTAGACCTGGAAGCCACTGCCAGCTATATTTGGTCAATGGGTTTTAATGTAAAATAAGGATAGGTTTTTGCTGACAGGTATTATTTACAAATCTGTAGTGTTCTTCTACCTTTGTTTATAAACCTTAAAAGAAAAAGTGACAAAGGGGAGTGTTCACAAGGAGTATATTTACATATACATATGTAGCATATGTAGTACATAAATACACAAAGTAAAAAAAAATAAAATAAAACACCAAAAAAGTGTATCTGACGGACTCTGTGTGGTAGGAATATAACTCACATTGATAATTATTCTGTTTACAGTACTTTAATAGCTACATTGATTACATTTGGAATAATGAATTGCTTATGTTAATAGTAATTGGAATTTGCTTATTTAAACACCTATCATTGCTAATTTCAGTTACCCAATAATGGGAAGTTAAGATTACACAGTTAAATGGATTTTATCAAGCTTTCTTTGGGGGAAAACACATTCATTTTGACATAAAACCTATTTTAATGCCAGATTTATTTTAAGCTAACAGGTTTATTTTAAATTAAAGGACAGAGCTGTAATTATGAAAAAGTGCTCCTTCAGCAGATACATCTACTTTTAGTATAGACAGTACTATAGGGAATATTTTATTAGTTTTTTCCCCTAGTACTTTGTTCTTCTTAAGTGCTTTTAAATTGTTTTTATAAGCTATTTATCACAATAATCATGAGATGAGTTAAAGTAATGTTTCCAATTTCACAGATAAATGTGTAGCATTATTAATGAATAAGTCAGCTCCTCAAAGTAATGAATGCACAGAGGTAGTTGGTGCTCATATACACAATATAGCTCTTTCTATAGACAGGTTTGCATAGTGTTTAGTAAGGAGAAGGTGACCCAAAAGTACCTTTATAGTAAATAAACTCTTGAAATAATGAATTAAGCTTCAGTCTGCTACTTAGTTGAAGTCTAGTGTTCTGGTTTTTTAGAGACTAATACGGGTCCCTGTCTATGACTGATTTGAGATGCTGGATAAAATCTATATTCTGGCCTAAGCAATGGTCCTCACCTGATTGTATCAAGGACCACATACAGATTTATTATTAGGAATTAGAATATTGTTATTAGAATATTATTCTACCCCTCAGTTTCTTCATCTAGGAGATGTAAATAAAAAGATGATCTTACAGACTTGTGAGAATTAAGTAAAATAAATAATATAAAGTAGGTAGACCATTGTCTATTGCACCTAGAATGCATTCAATAAATATAGGTACAACTAGTTTCAGATTAAAATCTGAATGTGGAGATGAATATATTTATTTATTCAACATTTTAATGACAATCCATAAACACTGGTCATGATTTCATAGGGTTATACCTTAATATCCTAATCCTTTCACACACATCTATAACACTGTTTTAAGGCCATATGTACTTTTTCTCTGTTTTTTTTTCTCCATATCTATATTGTAAGATTTATCACTACTTCATTACTTAACAACATCACTGCTATTGTTTTCCTACTGATAAATCCTTTATTTATTTATTTATTTATTTATATCAAAATTTGTCTAATATATTTATGTGTATATATATTTATGTTGTATATATGTTTACGCAATACTATGCTTTTTGTGTATATATATAATACTATGCTTTTTATTTTGGGAAAAATGTTTTACCCAAATATGAAGGTTAATTTCTTTTTTAAAAATTTTTTTTAACATATAATATATTATTTGTTTTAGGGGTACAGGTCTGTGATTCAACAGTCTTACACAATTCACAGTGCTCATCATAACACATACCTTCCTCAATGTACATCACACAGCCACCCTATCCCCCCCCACTTCCCTCCACTCCAGCAACCCTCAGTTTGTTTCCTGAGGTTAAGAGTCTCTTATGGTTTCTCTCCCTCTCTGGTTTCGTCTTATTTCATTTTTCCCTCCCTTCCTCTATGATACTCTGTCTTTTTCCTCAAATTCCTCATATCAGTGAGAACTTATGATAATTGTCTTTCTCCAATTGACTTTTATTTCATTTAGCATAATACCTTCTAGTTCCATCCACACGGTTGCAAATGGCAAGGTTTCATTTTTTTGATGGCTGCATAATATTTTATTATATATACACACACACACACACACACACCCACACACACACACACCCCACATCTTCTTTATCCATTCATCTGTGGATGGACATCTAGGCTCGTCCTATAGTTTGGCTATTGTGGACATTGCTGCTATAAACATTTGGTGCATGTGCCCCTTCATTTCACTACATCTGTATCTTTGGGGTAAATGCCCAGTAGTGCAATTGCTGGGTTGTAGGGTAGCTCTATTTTCAACTTTTTGAGGAACCTCCATACTGTTTTCCAGAGTGGCTGCATCAGCTTGCATCCCCACCAATAGTGTAGGAGAGTTCCCCTTTCTCCGCATCCCTGCCAACATCTGTCATTTCCTGACTTGTTAATTTTAGCCATTCTGACTGGTGTGAGGTGGTATCTCATTGAGGTTTTGGTTTGGATTTCCCTGATGCTGAGCAACGTTCAGTACTTTTTCATGTGTCTGTTGGCCATTTGGATGTCTTCTTTGGAAAAATGTCTGTTCATGTCTTCTGTCCATTTCTTGATTGGATTATTTGTTCTTCGGGTGTTGAGTTTGATTAAGTTCTTTATAGATTTTGGATACTAGCCCTTTATCTGATATGTCATTTGCAAATATCTTCTCCCATTCTGTCGGTTGTCTTTTGGTTTTGTTGACTGTTTCCTTTGCTGTGCAAAAGGTTTTTATCTTGATGAAGTCCC
>NC_138379.1:65311617-65370451 GCF_054177405.1 Leptonychotes weddellii
AGATCTTGCCATTTGCAATGACGTGGATGGAACTGGAGGCTATTATGTTGAGTGAAATAAGTCAAACAGAGAAAGACATGTATCATATGATCTCACTGATATGAGGAATTCTTAATTGCAGGAAACAAACTGAGGGTTGCTGGAGTGGGAGGTGGGGTGGGAGGGATGGGGTGACTGGGTGATAGACACTGGGGAGGGTATGTGCTCTGGTAAGCACTGTGAATTTTGCAAGACTGTTGAATCTCAGATCTGTACCTCTGAAACAAATAATGCAATATATGTTAAGGAAAAAAAAAGAAGAAGAAGGTAGCGGGAGGGGAAGAGTGAAGCAGGGGAAATCGGAGGGGTAGACGAACCATGAGAGACGATGGACTCTGAAAAACAAACTGAGGGTTCTAGAGGGGACTGGGGTGGGAGGATGGGTTAGCCTGGTGGTGGGTATTGAGGACGGCACATTCTGCATGGAGCACTGGGTGCTATGCACAAACAATGAATCATGGAACACTTCATCTAAAACTAATGATGTAATGTATGGGGTTTAACATAAGAATAAAAAAATTAAAAAAAAAAAGAGTGAAGTTATTCTTTCTGTTTTCTAGAAGCATAATTTTTGGTTTTTATCCCCTTTAAGAGTAGCAGCGTTGGAGAGTAACTAAATTTTCATATGCAATTTTTAGGGGGAAAAAAAGGCTAAGGGAAAATTGATGTGCAGGTCTATTCTAAGAGATCCAGAACTCCATAACAGAATCAATGAACATAGAGTCAGAAGACCAGTGAATATTTTGAAGCCATTAGAGATCCATAACCCAGATCCAGAGAGTCAGCTAACCTGGCAGTGATGAGCTGATCCAAGATTTGGATTCAAGGAAAGGCCAAGTTGTATATTATCATTAAATTATATTTGGAATAAAGCTAAAAAAAAGTTATCAACTGTATATATTATCTTTTGTTTTAATGGATGTTATACTTCTACTCTGAGATGTGCGATACTGATGATTTTGTACATTTTATTATAGATTTCGTAAAATGTAGACAAAAATTTGCTTTTTGAGAAATTCAAGTTGCCTTTCAACAAATTCAAGAAAATTTATATTAAAATTAATTCTCTACAATTATTGCTTTGAAATAGGTCATCAGATGAGGAGTATACAATCATAATGGAGTCATGAGGGGTCATTATCCAGTTCATGAAATTTCAGAAGGTCTGAACCAAACTTTCAAAGCACACATATGTACATGTGTACATTTGTATCAAAGAAAAGCAAATGTGGCAAATTCAACCTTGTTGAAGGCTATGTGGTCATTTATTTTAATGTTCTTTTAGCTTTCTTATAGTTTTGATTTTTTTAATAAAAAGAAAAAAGAAAGGAAGAATGGAGGGAGGGAAATAATGTGCCCTGCATGTCCACCACTGCAGACTCCAAGACTATCCAGATCATTTGAAACCCTGTCCTGGCAAATTTCAGTCTATTCAGTGGTGGTAGGCTGCAGCACCTGTCTCAGGAGCCAGCAGGCAGGTATAGAGCAGAAAGGATGGTTAATAAGTTTAACAACCCTAAACCCCATTTAGAGATTGGCAAAATGTGAAAAGTGAAGATGTATACATCGCTCACAGTAGCTGCAGGGGAAAAAAATGATAATGTGATGGAGTATTTCTTTATATTCAAAGCTTGCAAAGCTGCATCATCTTCCAAAGTAACTGCAGAGATCTGTGTTTTTCAAATACACAAGATGAAAAGGACAAGAGTCATGCTCCAATTTCTACAAAGCTTGTAGAAAAGTTGCTTTCAGTAGCATGGCAGATCACCTCATCTTTCTGGACTTACATGCTTTTCAGACCTAAAGGTCCTTTGATATTCCTGTGCATAATTTACAGAATTTATGATCTGCAGAGTACTAGAATAAATATTGCAGAATAGAGAAACTAACATGTTTTCCTCTAATGCAGGTATAACCAAATTGTTATTTAATTGCAGACTGACTAAAACAATAAAGGAAAAATAATGAAATAGAAGGCATGACTTTGGTTAGTGATATTGTTAAATTTCTTAGTTGTTCTTATTTTTAGGAGATGTATGATAAAATACTTACAAGTGAGGTGTCCAGATGTCTAAAACTTGCTGGAAAGGATTAGGAATAAAAATAGTAAGTAAAATGTCAAAATACTTGTTCTTAAATCCAGAATTCTAAATCTAAAATTCATGAGTTTAAATATTTAATTTTTAAATCCAGTTGGTGGATATACACATGTTCATTTTCTTGTCCTTTCATATTTTCTTCATGTTTGAAAAATGGTATGCTAATATTTTAAAAGAACAAAAATAATTTTTTATGGAAATAATTTGCCATCCATATAATTCACAAATACAAAAAACAGACTTACCTGTGGTTCAATTTATCAATATTTGTTTTAATTTTCAACAGAGTTTTCAATGATTCATGTGCTGCTAAAATATTTGTTAATCTCTGATTTGATTAAGAGCTGAAGTATTTTTGTTTATTTGTTTCTACAGCCTTTTTGGTTATTCTGTTCCCTGGTGATTCTTAAAACCAGCTCTTCTTAAAAAGTTTCCCCCCTGCTGCTATTTAAACTGATTTTTATGTTACTACAAATTAAATCCATTATTTCTAGTCTATCAATTTTCCAATTTGAATCAGCACCCTTTAAGATTCCCATCTGCTATCTATTGTGAAGCCAGTTTTTAAATCTTTCTTTTTGTCCTCTCTAGCCTGGCCTCCTCAGGTGCCTTGGAAGCTCCATTCACAGACTTTCCAGGTACCCATCTTTGCCTGCCAGAGATGTCTGGGTTATTCTCTGCAGAATCCAGTACCAGGCATCCTTCCATGAATTTACTACCATACTTAAATGTTCAAATTTCAAAGAGCTTCCAAGTCATGAGTAAAGTTAACTCCCAAAAGAAACATGTAAAATCCCTAGGATATAGATATCACAGAGTACAGTAAAAGGATGTAAGAGTGTAGTAATTGAAAAATCCCTAGGTTAAGAACCAAAAGAATTGGAATCAGTCTGTGGTCTGAAGATAGTGTACAACCCTGGCCAAGCCTGTAAACATGACTTCCCTCAACTATAAATTAAGAGAAATGTATTGCATAGAATCAATAGTCCATTACAACTTGACTTTTAAATAATTTTATTGTTTAATGTTTATAAAAGTAATTTTTATAATATAGTACATTTAGAAGTTAAGTATCTAGGAAAGAAATATAATATCACCTAGAATTGCCTACTTTTAAGTTATCCGCGTGCATCCTTCTAACTTTGTGTGTGCACACATGTGCATGTTTGTTTCTGTATATGGGCACATAGACATAAACTTAGATTTATTACAAAATTAAAATATATAATACATTGGGCTTGTATTCTACTTTATTGACATGATAATATTTTATAACTTTTCTGTGTCATTAACACCATTTGGAAACTTATCTTTTCATTATCATTTATATAACATGGATAAGTCGCAATGTATACCCATCAGCTTTAATAATTTACTTTTTTAGACTTTAACATTCTATAGAAATACCTTCATTAATATGAGATTGTTTCCTACTTCAAGGACTATAGATTTTGTCAAAACAAGTTTAATAGCACTTATTTTGGGGTTCCATTATTTCTTAGACAAAACAAAGAAAAAATTATCTTCTGGAAGTGTCTTTCTCTTGAAGAAATAATAGCTTGGTCATCCTCACTAGAGTCTGGGAAGCAGTAAAATGGAAATTTACGTGGCTCCAAATAGGTTTTTAATTTTTCTAAACAAATAATCATATTCTTTTTAATACTATTACTTTTCTGTTGTTACAGTAAGACAGTTTTCCATTGTTTCTCACATTTTTGAAATCTCGTGAGAAGACCATTTGATCTAAAGGCCTTTATTTTAGAGAATGTACTCAGGAGTGTAGGTATGATTAACAGCCTTGGAAGATAAAGACAGTACTTCACCCTCAGAGCAGAGAAGAGAAGTTTTTCGTTTCTAGTTTGGTTTTGGTTTTTGTTTTATATAATCTATCTAGTATAATAAAGATAATGTCCCCCTCAAGGACAAGTTTAATAAATTTGCTTGCAGTCCAATATAATAAAAGATTTAGGTTCCCTAAGCTTGACATTTTTCCAGCTGTGCTGAGCATCTACCTGAGCCTCTCTATTTTGCCCCCATGGGACTTGGGAGACAAAGGGATCTGAAGTGAATATGAATCCCATGTTGATTCTGTATCAGGAGTAATACAATCTTTTTTCTCTGACCCAAGAGATTTCTCCTGTCTTCTGCCAGCACCTATAAAATTGTGACAAGCTAACTTATAAACTAGAAATAGGGTAAAATCCTAGACCCTTCCCAGTTCTTAACTGTTGCCATACAAAATAAAAACAAGAAAAAATGGTCATGATGAAGGGTAAGCTTCTAAGGACAAAGGAAATTAAGGCTATTTTTAAAAAAATAGTAAAGAACAAATCACTGGACTAAGAAAAGTATTCATTTTGTACTGACTTCTGGGCATATGGTCTTGCTGCTATTTCATTAAATTACCAGAAAATAGTGATTGCTCAGAACTGTTCACATCATAGTCTATGTACACTAGAAAAAGTTTGTTCTTTCATTTTCCACATCCTGTAATACAAGTTAATACAGAGGCACTACAAATTTTGTAAGAAGCAAAGCAAGTAGGAAAACTTTCAGCAAATGGTCGACAAACTTAAAAATCAAAAACAAATGTGTCCTAATACACATACAACTTCCTCACTATATTCAAGAGATATTATTTTTATATTAATATAAAGAAGCAAGACTTCTCTTGAAAGACCTATCTCCTACCACACTATCAACATCCTTCCTATAAAGAGGATTCTGAATATAAAAAGAAACTATGTTCCCTGAATTTAGTCTATTTCTTTTATGTATATCCCCAATAGACTGCTCATTCCCTCCAATATGTATACTATTCAAATATTTATAAGCAATTATCACAATCTCCTTAAGTTATTATATATCTAGCTTATTTGGAAGTAGGTTCTTTCTCCTCACTAGTCTAAAGATAAACTATCTCCCATATAATTTTAAATTTTCACCATAATCTTATCTTTGAAACCTTTTTCTTGAAATTAAGCATATGTGGGATCTTTATTCTGGTGACCTCACAATCCTGGGCCACAGCATTGATATCAGTCAAGCAAGTAGGCTTATGGGTTCACTGTTTGTAGTAACTTATTTAGAGCTTGATTGAACTTTAAAGCCCTTCTGTCCTGGCATCTTCAATGAAAGGTAATGAAGCTGAATCTCTTGAGTTTAAATTACTTGTCCAACTCAAACTATTTCACCGATATCTCCACTATAGAATGGCAATGACTGAGGGGAAAATAACACTCCAGTATTAACAGGTAAATTCTTGAGAGAATTCAGGAAATGTCAGCTTCGTGAAAACCCATAAAGAGGTGGGAAGTGAGTAAAAATTGTCGTGATCATCACATTTGGAATTCAAGTGTATGTTAATGACTTACAGGTCCTTTCTAGAGCAAAAGAAATTCCAGGGACTAGTGAAATGAGTCATAAGAAACACTGGGGGTTTATGAAACCTCCAATCTAGAAATTACATTTTTATTCTGTGAAAATACCTTTCAATTACAAATTATCATAGCAAAAGAAAAGTTTATTCTTAAATAGATGAAAATATTTATTTACAATATTTTTGCAAAGAAAACAGACTCTCTTGAAGATATAATTGTAGATTACAGGTGTTAGGCCACAGATCCCAATTTGAGAGACATTAGATGAAGGGAATATAGACATAAAAACAAAGGGCAATAATAGGTCACATCTATTGAAATAAAAGATTGTACAGAGTACAAAGAAAAGAGCTGTTCATTCATTTTACCTGGGGCTGGGGAGATAGAAAAGGTTTAATAGAGAAATTGATTTTTAAGCTAAGTTTTGAAAGATGAGACAGTATTGACAGACAAACAGCATGATTGATTGGAAGCATTCTAGATAAAGGAAGCATGGAAATAAATGTACAGTGGCATAAAGTCATGGAACAACAGCATATTTAGTGAATTTGTGATGCTTCTGTAGGGTTAGTGATATGTGCTGAGCAAGAAAACATGAAGGAATAAATAGGAAGAGCTGGGGGCAAAATGGAGAAAAGTGATGTTGAATTAGAAGTAAAAAACAGATATAAAGAGTTTATTAAGGATTGTCAACCCACAGAAATTGAAATGAATAGCTGTCCTGGTTTATTCAGTGCTTAGAGGTTTCCAGGACATAGGACATCAATGTTAAAATTGGGACAGTCCCAGGAAAATCAAAATGGTTGGTTATCCTAATTTGAATATAAACAAATGTCTGTTTGATTGTCATGGATGCTGTTTTTCTGACCATATATTAATGTGCACTATATTAAATTCTCCTTAATGGTATTTCATACTTCATAACTCTGCTCTCACACTTGGTTAATGGAGTGGACTGAGTTCAATATCTAAATTCTCTATTTATCATCATGAGAAGATAAACAGCTTTTCATGTCAAACTTAATTCAAAGTTCTTCTCCCTTCCCCCAAACCTGGTAGAGCTGTGTATGGCTCCAGAAACTAAGGGGCATTGGAAGTCTCCTTTCTACAAATTCTCCAATTTCCTCCCCTTTAGTGGCGACCTCCTCTCATGCACTGCACAATGAGAAGGAGTAAGAAGAAGAGCTTTACTTATCAGGTTTGGATTGAAGTCCTTCCCTTGGTGAGCAGTTTTATTGCCCAAAGACTCCTATTTATTATCCATCGACAGCCTCCCCATAGCAACAAGGTTAGCTTCTAAAGGTGGCAGAAAACAGTCCGCTGGTTTCTACACAATGTGCTCACTGTGTTGCTTCCAGCTACTCCCTCTAGATCACCAACAGTTGTACTATCCTATGCAAAATATTTAGGCAGACACCACTCAGAACTGTGATAGCAAGCATAGCAAAGTAGTTAAAAAAAAAAAAAAAGTCTCTGGTAGCAGATTTTGTCGATTCAAAAACTCATTTGGGGGGGCGCCTGGGTGGCTCAGTCAGTTAAGCAACTGCCTTCGGCTCGGGTCATGATCCCAGAGTCCTGGGATCGAGCCCCGCATCAGGCTCCCTGCTCAGCGGGAGGCCTGCTTCTCCCTCTCCCACTCCCCCTGCTTGTGTTCCCTCTCTCGCTGTGTCTGTCTCTATCAAATAAATAAATAAAATCTTTAAAAAATAAAAATAAAAAATAATAGTATCCTCTAGAATTAGTCTAAAATGCCATACAAAATCAACCTACATATGTCAGAGCTCTAACACAATAAAAGTTCATTTTTCACTTACATAGTTCAGGGCAAGGATGGAGATTATAAACCACAGTTCTCATTGTGATAACTGAGACAGCTTGTTCCTTCCAACATGTGGCTCTGCCATCCAGGTGGGCCTTATCCTTTATGTACCAGTTGGCAAAAAGAAAAAGTGCTAGAGAAGAGCATACACCAGATTCTTCAAGGCTTTGACTAAAAGTAAGACATATCCCTTCCTCTCACATTTCACTGGCAAGAATTTGTCATAAGACCACACCTACTGTTACAGGTGGCTGGAAAACTGACACATTTCGGATTGTTTAGAGAAATAATATAAATAAAGGGCTTTAAAAAATCCTGACACAGGCTAAGTGCTCAGTAAATAATAGCTATTGTTACCACCAGAGACTTAGCCCTTCTAAGGTCTTAAAGACCTTTCTCCCTAATGCACACTAAAGGGTATCGCTTTGAAATCTCGGCAGCTGGAATGATATTAAATAGAATAGATAAAATGATGAATTCTAAAAATAATCTTTAAAAACTTGAGAAATTTAATATTCATGTATTCATATTCTAAAAGTAACTTCAGCATCTTTTAAAATAAAATCTTGTGCTGGTAATCAAAAGAATCCATGCAAGTTATCCTTATCCTTAAGGCAGTGACACATCCCTCACTTGGAACTTATGCAGCAAGATGCCGTCTTGGATTTAAGATCATTTCTTTTGATAACTGTGTGTGACTGTTTTCTCCTGGCGGTGCAAGATTAATTGACACCGATCACTTCCTCTGAATAGTGAACTGAAGTGGTTTGGGGATGACACTGCTAGGGGTTTTCCACCCTTTCTCTATGACCTTCAAACAGAGTTGAAGCCAACTCTTCTCAAACTCTTTCATTAATGAGCTGATGCTTCCTTTTTGAGTATATTCCTGCAAACTCATCATGAAACTTCTGCCTGACAGTTTTAAAAGTTAATGGACTTCAAATTACTATTCAGCAAGGTGTATGCATTTATAAATCACCAGGTAGCCACCATTATGGCTTATATTTGATTAATAAAATTATATTCCCAAATAAACAAATCATGTAAGCATGCTAATTATGTTACTTGTTAGCTGAAGCTAGTAATTGTCTCCCCACTGGGCAGCTGCCCACTTTTATTTCAATAATTTTCTTTCCTGACAGAAAATAATCCTTTATGAAGTTACCATATAACACCTACAAAGCTAAACTCACACAATTCTCTTCCCCCCAATTTTGACTCTAAAATTTTCAGACAAATAAAAAGCTGAATGAATCTTTGCTCTGAGTTCTTGATTTTTATAACACGAATTTTTTTGTAATTGCTCAGGATAGACATGTTATTATTTTCTGAGATCCATATAGCAGATACCAAGTTAGAAGTTTATCATGCCTCACTGAGGGAACTTTTCACTTTTTTCTTGCATTCTAAAAATACATTTATTAGCTAATAATTTAACATTTCTTTGAGTTTTTGGCAAGTTTGACTTTTTAATTTTTCTGCCTATTCAAATTGCAGTGAAAGACTATTCCAGAAATTTGGAAATTTCTTCATTCAAAAAAGTTAGCTGGACACTTACTATGCATTATTCAGTGTTAGATCCAGAAATACTATGCAAGGTAGAAAGGAAGTTCTCCTACTCATAGAATTTACTTTCAGGGGCGCCTGGGTGGCTCAGTCTTTAAGCGTCTGCCTTCTGCTCAGGTCATGATCCCAGGGTCCTGGAATCGAGCCCCACATCGGGCTCCCTGCTCGGCGGGAAGCCTGCTTCTCCCTCTCCCCCTCCCCCTGCTTGTGTTCCCTCTCTCGCTGTGTCTCTCTCTGTCAAATAAATAAATAAAATCTTAAAAAAAAAAAAAGAGGAAAGGGGGGTGGGAGGATGGGTTAGCCTGTTGATGGGTATTAAAGAGGGCACGTTCTGCATGGAGCACTGGGTGTTATGCACAAACAATGAATCATGGAACACGATATCTAAAACTAATGATGTAATGTATGGTGATTAACATAACAATAAAAAATTTAAAAAAATTTAAAATGCAAAAAATAAATAAATAAATAAGAATTTACTTACAAAAGAGTCTGGAATAGCATTTAAGCAGCAACCTGAAGAATGGAGGAAGCTAAGCTAGAAAGAGAGAGTAGCAAGGATCTTCAGGATAGAAGAAACCTTTTGTGTGAGGATTACGGTGTCCAAAAAATTGTGTTGCCTGGTCTTCAAGAGGAAGGTCTCTGAGTATATTCAGAGAGAGAGAGAATATCTTTCCAGAACAGATGGACACTGTCACTGGGGATAGAGAGCCTTAACATTTCATAAGCTCTTTAGGTATACAGTTCATAAATATTAAGTATTATTCTATATTCATGGCAATGATTACTTTGCCAGTTTTTCAGTCTTTTCTGAATTGTTCTCAGAAACTTTAAGACCCAGCATTTAGAGAACAGAGTATGACCCTAACATTCATTCTCAGAGGGAAAACAAGGGAGAGTCTTGAGAAAGTTTCCCTCACAGTGCAGGCCTTCAGTAAAGGAATAGCAGTTGCTAGAGGAAGGACATGCAACTCTGCCTTGATTCTTCCCTTACCTCCCCTATGGGAAAAGAACCTCAATCTGCAAGGGGAAAGACAATTCAAACCAGTAAAACTGATATAACTGCCCCTTTTCTTCTACAGATTGGTTGCAAAGTTTAAATATATCAATGATATATAACAACATGCTTCAAAATATGTGAAATGCTACAGACATTGAACATAATACTATTAAAATCTTTCATGAAGAGGAGAATTTTTGAATTCAGGAGAAAATGTAACAATAAATCAAAGAATCGTGAAAAACTGCATTTTCAGAGGAGACAAAAACTGAAAATTACCTATTCTATTCCTGTTTTATGTACTCTTAAAGTAATATTGGAAAGGGGGACGTTACTCTTTTAAGGCTTCATTCCTTTTCTTTAGAGTTTACAACAGTTTCAATAGCTATCATTAATTGGGAGATTTTAAAATAAGTATACTTAAAGTAATTACAGAGATGAATACAACTTTTAGGTGTTTAGCTGGATAATTCGTCAAAAAGTAAAAACAAAGCAAACAAGCAAACAAACAAAAAGAAGGTAGCAAACTCCCAGATCAGAAACATAAATTTCTAGTAACCTGAATGTCCAAAGTGAATCCGGGAAGGTGGGGGAGGTGGGTACAACCTCCCCTTTTCAGGTTGACCATTATCCTGATTTCTAATACCATGGATTAATTTTGCCCTTTTTTGAACTTGATATACATGGAATCATATATAATCTTCTATCTGGCTTCATCTACTATTCTGGGTAGATGTAGTTATTTCAGTCCCATTGCAGTAGAGTAAACCACTATGTGAGTAAACCACAATTTATGTTGCCTTCTACTATTGAAGGACATTCGTGTTGCTCTAGTTTAGGGCTAATTCAATGGTGTTATTATTAATATCCCTGTATATATCCTTTGGTAAGCATACATCTCCCATTTTTTTTCTTTTTGAGTATATACCTGAGACTAGACTTATTGGATTATTGGATATGCATATATTTAGTTTTAGTGGATATTAACAAAACGGCTCTAAAATGATTATTTTCTCCTATCAAAGGCACATGAAAGTTCCTGTTGCTCCACATCCTTGTCAATATGTAGCACTGTCAGTCTTTTATATTTTCAAACATTCTGGTGTGTTTGGAATAGAGTCATTTTGCGGTTTTAATGTGCATTTCTTTGAGGACTGGCAATGTAGAGCCTAGTTAATCAAAGTGTGGCCCAGTAAGCAACAGCATCTACATCATGTGGGAGCTTGTCAAAAATGTACACCCTCGGGTCTCACCCAGATCTACTCAACCTGAATATGCATTTTAAAAGGATCCCCAGTTGATTCAGTACATGTTAAAGCTTGAAAGGCATTGATGTAGAGTATCTTTTTATATACTTACTGGCAAACTGAATAGCATATTCTAATAAATGCTTTTTAAGTCCAATTCTGGTGTGGGAATCTGGGGGGTTGGGTAGAAAAAGCATCACTCCCAAACTTACAGCAAGAAAAGGCCAAACAAAACACAAGTTCACAGCTTTTCTTGAACCCATCAAAAGAGTGAGGTCTTGGGTTAACTAACTAACCCAAAATCTGGAGAAAGGTGACTTCAGAACATGCTTACCTGGGGCAAGCCAAACCAAACTGGTAAAAAGAGTTCCACTAGAATAGTTGATGAATTCCTGAGGCCCAGTGTGGACAGGCAAGAGTGAAACCCTCATACCACTTACTACACCTGTTAGGAACTCCGGCACAGTGTTGAAGAGAAGTGATTATAGCAGGCATCTTTTTTCTCATTAAGGTGAAAACTTTCAGTAATTCACCATTAATTATGATGCTAGCTCTTGGATATATCTATATTCCTAAACAGATTGAGAAAATTCTGTTCCTAGTTTGCTAATTTGTTTTTGCTTTTGCATGAGTGACTATTGAATCTTATCAAATGTGGGTTCAGTTTATTTTGAGAGGATCATATATAATTATTATGTTAATGTGGTGAATTATAGCATAGATTTCACATTCTTAAATGATTGCATTCCTGGATTCAAGTCATGAAATTCCTTTTTTTAATTTATTTTTTTTAATATTTATTTATTGGAGAGAGAGAGCAGAGTGAGAAGGGAGCATGAGCAGAGGGGAGGAGCAGGGGGAGAGGGAGAAGCAGGCTCCCCGCTGAGCAGGGAGCCGGATGTGGGACTCGATCCCAGGACCTTGGGATCATGACCTGAGCTGAAGGCAGACGCTTAACCGACTGAGCCACCCAGATGCCCCTCAAGTCATGAAATTCTGTGTTATTCTTATATATTATAGAATTTGATATATTTCATATAACAATTTAACATGAATGTTAATGAGAAATACTGCTATAAAATTGTTTTCTAGTAATAACCTTGTCAAGATTTGGTATGAAGTTTATGATAGCCTCATAAAGCAAGGTAAAAGTGTCTTTTAGTGTTCTTTACTTTTGAGAATTTTATGTTCCTTAAATCTTTGGAAAGTTTAAGCTGCCTGGGATCTGAGTTTTCCTTTTAGAAAGGCTTTTTTAAAATAAATTCAAAGTATTTAATAAATATTCAAATTTTCTTTTCATCTTGTGTCAGTGCTAGTAAGTTGTTTCAGTGTTTTTCTGTTTAAACAAAAATGTCAAAACCATTAGCTTAAAGTTATTCGTAATATGCTTATTATCTATTTACTGTTTGTACTTTCTGTTTAAAGTTTCCCTTTTGATTCCTTATGGTGGTAATTCTTGTGTTGTCCTATCCTCTCCCACCCACTGTCAGTTTTCCCAAATGTTAGTTCTTTTGATCTTTGTAAAGAACCAATTTGAAGTTTTAGGCTTTGTCTATATATTTTTTTAGTTTCTTTGCTTTCCGTTCCTATTTTTTTTTCATTTTCCATTTTAGAAATTTGATATGAATTTTCTGTTTTCTATCTTTAGGAGTTGGAATTTTACATAATTTTCAGTCTCTTTATGTTTTACACATTTAAAACACCACATTTTCTCTGAGTACTGCTGAGTACTGTTGTTTCCCTGGTTTTGATATATCAAATCTTCATTAGCCATCAGTTAAAACTGTTTTCTCATTTTCATTTTGATTTCATTTGCCACCTGGAGTTAATTCAAAGCATATTGTTCAATTTCAGAGGAGTTAGAGATTTTCTAGTTATCTCTATGTTCATAATTCCTATCTTAATTCTATTGTGGGGGTTGGAGAAGAAACCATTTCATTAAGGATTGTTTTATGACTTAGCATATGGTCAATTTGGGGAAATGTTTCATAGTTTACCTTAAAAAATTAAAATTTGTTGTTACACTTAGTGTCACTTAAGTTGGGTATATGAATTATTTCCAGCTCTGATGATGAAAACATTTTATATCTGAGCATTCAGACACAGCCACTCTTCACATGGGGTTATTGAGGATCTGAAATAGGCCTAGTTCAGCTGAGGAAACACATTTTATTTTATATAAATTTAATTTAAATATAAATTTAATAACCACTATATGTACATTATATACTATGTAAATTGATAAAGTCAGTATAAATAACCAATTACTTCCAGTGTTTTGAGATCTTTATCCTTTCTTTCAAACTTCCTGTGTCCCTGTATTTAAGAAATGTATCTTATATGAAATATGTAGCAGGTTTTCTTTTTGAAATCAGTCTGAAAACCTCTCAGCTGAAAGTCTCTCACAGCTATTATTTTGTCAAAGTATATTTAGTGCTACTACTTACATAGTGGGGCTTATATTTTTCGTCTTACCATATATTCCATTTGAGCAGCTTATTTTAAGTTTCTCTTGATTTGCTTTCCATTCACCAAATATTTTTTTTCCCCCACCAGATCTTTGTTACACATTCTTGAACTCCTATTCTTGGGCTTGTCCTAGAGATTTCCACATACTATCTTGTCACAGTCTGATACAAAATAATACTTCTATCTTAGAACCTTACCACTAGAATCCTTAGAACATTTTAACCGTTTATTCCTTCCTTTTTTGCATTAGTGTTGTTGTGTATCTTAATTCTACTCATATTTTCAAACTTATAAGACATCATCTTTGTTTTACACAGTCAACATTGTTACATTTCTACAAATATTTTTTTCAGTGTTCTTTGTTTTTTCCTGATTTTCCATTTTTTTGACATTTTTGTCTGGGATCATTTCTTCTACTTGAGGAATTCCTTTTTGTTTCTTATAAAAGTGGTCTGCTATCAACAGAGCTCTCAGTTTTTATCTGAAAATGTCATTTTCCTCTTTCCAACTTGAGTATTGTATATAGAGTTCTAAGCAGACATGTTTGTTTTCTGTATTTTGCGTTTTTGTTTTTGTTTGTAACTTCCTAAGGATGGTATTTTTTTCCTTACTTCTATTGTTCCTTTAGGCAGGTTATTTGTAATTTCTTCCTCTTTTTCCATTGGCTCCTTTTGAGATTTTGACCTTTGGTTTTCAGCAATTTTAACATGGTATGCCTACATATAATTTTTTTATTTCAAATCCTTCTTGGGCTTTATTAGAGTGTCCTAAATATGTCATTTAAGGTCTTTTGGTTTAGAAATATCTCAGCCATTATCTTCTTAAATATTCTCTCCCTTCTCTTTCAGGAACTCCAGTTATACTATGTTCAAATGTGTATACTTTTCGTTAAAGGTACATGTAGAGGATTTACCTTTTTTATTCCTAAGCCTATAGAGTGGGGAGTTACTCACCTTAACCAAATAAGAAACCGATTGAATTAAGACTCACATTGAACCATTTTTAAAAAGACTAATCAACCTCTGTTAACTCATGCTCTTACAGTTAGGCCTACAGGATTTTTAACAGAGAGCTTTGTTTCTTTACCACAGCCTCTTCCCACAACATATTTATTTTCCCAGCATTGGGAGATGGAAGAACCTCTTCTGTTTCTTCATATGTTCTTCCTCTGGCTTTCTAACCTCCCTCACACATCCAGCTTCTGATTTCAGCAAATGACTTGAGGGAAATATAAGCCATGTATATGAAGAAAGTCCAGTCTCCAGTTTTGTCACTCCAGTGTGTAGAATGTCAAGAGCTTGGCTAAATTATTCTCCCAGTGTGGGCCTCCTCCAGGATAAACCTATATTTTGAGTTTCTTAGTCATAACCCATATACTAAAATGCTCCCAGTGAAAAGTCGTTGTGTATTATCATCTCACTAATCTGAAGCTCTGCTTTCTGGGCAATCTTAGTCACTCTGGTTTTGAAAGATACTCTAGATCTGATGCCTTCCAGACAAGCTGTAGCCTTTTATCCTTTCAGGGTCTTTTTATTTTGAACTGTAGATTTTTCACACAACAGAATTTAGTAAGTGTACGAAAGAGATGTGTGTGAGCATGTGAATGTGTATGTGTGTGAGAGAGACTGAAGCAAATGGTTTAAAGTGGTTTAAAGCTTTTATTTAAAAAATAAAAGTACTGTGTAAAGTTAAGAAATGACTGCCACCAACTCATGCCACCCAAGACCGAGGATACATAGTCAATGTTTATAAGTTACTTAGATGAGTTATTTCTTTTTCAGTCTACTTATGATATGCCTTTGAAAATAGATTCGTTATCATTGTCTCTCGCTTTTAGATCCCACTCCTTTACCATTATTGTAGACTTTTTTTTTAATCTACAATATTTTAATGCTTCCAAAAAACTGTAGTTATATAAAAATTCAGAGAAATGTCTCTACTTCCTATACCCATTCCACTCTGTACCCCCTACTCCTTAAAGTAATCAACCTCATTGTTTTTTGATGTATCTTGCCCGTATTTCTTTTTGGAAAGATAAGCACACTGCATGCTTTTTTAATCCTCCCCCCCCAATTTTTACATGTTGTAATACCTCCTAGAAATCCCTCTATAACTGTTCATAGGCCTCATTCTATTTTTAAATTTTATAGTGTTAAATGCCATGTATGTAACATAGTTTATTCAATGAATCTTGTATGTTTGAATAGTTTCCAATATTTTGCAATGATAAATTATGCTGCAAGGACTAACTTTGTGCATACATATGTTTCTATTTTTGGAAGTTTATCTTTGGGGTATGTTCTGAGAAGTGGGACCTCTGAGTTGATAGCAGGATGCATATGTAGTTTGATTAAATGTTGCCAAACACCTGACCCTAATGTCCTATCAATTTGCAATCTCACTGTCAGTGTGTGAAGACTTTGTTTCCTCTTGTTTTCATGAACTGTGTACTGTCAAGCTTTTTGATCATTGCCAATTTGGTGAGTTAAGATTCTATGTTTACAAAAAACTTGTGAAGCAAGCATTATTACATTTAAAATGTAGATAAACAATGAGAGCTGCAAAGAGATTATATAACTTCCTAAGATGCAGTGGTAATTGGTAGAAACACATAATTCTTTTAAGTCCATATTTATCCAAAAGAAATTGAAGATTCATCTTTTTCAAAATTTCTTCAGGAAAGTAGATGACATGAAATTGCCTGATAGTAGTAGTTCATGTCGTCCTATATGAAAAAGACAGGAGTTTCTAAGGAAATAGTAGGAAGTCAGTCTCCATATGGAAAAGATCATAAAAATTTTTAATTTAAGGGGGATGAAGCAGAAGCCTACAAAGATAACACAATCTTAAAATAATAAAAGTAGATTTGCTATATAATTATCTGTCTAGGATCCTTTTGAGAGAAAAAAGACTAAGAATATCTAGAATGATATTCACATAGTTCTAAAATTTTTAAACAACTGTTGACAAATATTTTTTTGTGGATGAACATACTTATAAAAATTCTATTCAATAACTGCTTTCAAGAATAAAATTATTTCTGAAATATAAAGTAGTATAAATCCATATACTTCATAATAAATGAAAAAAATTTCTATTGATTAACTGAACATTAAAAGTAACATTAAACAGGGGTGCCTGGGTGGCTCAGTGGGTTAGGCATTGGACTCCTGGTTTCCGCTCAGGCCATGATTTCATGGGTTCAGGGATGGAGCCCTGCTCAGTGGGGAGTCTGTTTAAAGAGTCTCTCCCTCTGCCCCTCCCCCCATTTGTGCTCAAGCTCATGCTCTCTCTCTAAAAGAAATAAATCTTTAAAAGTAACATAAAAAATTTTTGCCTAAGTATTTCACATACTTACGTATCTTAATTTATAAAATGTCTCCAATATACATCAAAGTTATTTTTCTAAAGAAGGTATTTTAAACATATTTTAATTCTATACTTCATGATATCACTTGCATTATTGTATAAAATGGTTAGTAAATTTGCAATTGCTGACATTTTCAATTGACCACTCTCTATTCAAATTTCTAATATAGAAAACAGTCTACACAGTTAAGTCTGAACAAATTCTGTGACATAGAAAAATTCTTATGATTCTTTGCATTGAATTGTATAAGTTTTTTGGTACAAATTTTTTCAGTTTCTTTTCTTTCATTCAGAGTAGCTTTCCTAATCAAAATTTTTATAGGACAAAACTCACCAAATGTGTTGTCTCCGTTTATGGTTCTCTTAAATATTTTACTAAGTGTAGATGCTCCAAAGTAATAGATCTCAATTTCATTCTATTCTTGTACAGAATATAAAGGAGTCTTCCCACAGCTTGAAATATTTCACAGCCCACTTGAGAAATTAAGCTTTCATTGTTTAATTGGTGGGGTTTCTCCCTTTCTTTTAAATGACAAATTTTATTGCCTTTCTGTTTGCAAACACTGTGTTTAGTGATTCAAAATGACTAAAAGCTTCAAAGGCTGAAGTTTATGACACTCTATTTGTTGAATATTTTAAGATTTCTCATTGACTTCTAACAAAATGCATCTAATGTACTGAGAAATTTGTTGCCTCCCCAAATCCAATACCATTGTAGGATACCTAGATTTAAAAAGTGGTTATTTAGAGGTTCAAATATAAAATCCAGTAGATGGACAGTAAAAAGAAGTACTTTAAAAATTTATATTCAACTTCACCATGGGGATCACCACAATTTTGTGGTTCAGTTGCTCTTTGCATACGTAAAATTCTGTTTACCAGTAACAACACCTATTTAGTTGGATAGGATATGTAGTTTGAATACAATAATTGTATGTATCTTACAAAGAATTTCAAGTACATTTATACAGTCCAGGTTTCTTAAATTAGTTAGAATGTTGACTTTGTTGTATTGCACAATATTTATATTTAAAAATAATCTTCACTCTTGATCTTTTTAACTAATTCAGAATAGCCCTATCAAATTTTTAATGATCAAAGTAATAAACATTCAAACTATTTTTATTCCATGAACTGGATGAAGATTTTGACAATTATTGCAAATATTATAACTTGGACTCTATTTCAATTATCCGATGACATTAAAATAATAACATTCAAATATCTAAAAAGTTCTTTTTGCTAAAGGAGTTACTGTGTTAAGAGCTATCACTTCACGTTTGAAACATGCACAGGAATACTTGGAATGAATACCCACTAAAATTAATTTCTATCAAAACCTCATACTTCACAAAATAATATATAAATGTACCTTCTTCACTTGTCCTTATTTATCTCGCTCACATGCTTACATTCTTCTTAAAATACTTCTTAAAATTTTACTTGAATATATATATAATATATATATTATGTAATTTTTAAGTAGGCTCCACACCCCGAATGGAGTCCAGTGCGGGACTTAAAGTCATGACTCTAAGATCCAGACCTGAGCTGATATCAAGAGTTAGACACTTAACTGACAGAGCCACCCAGGTGCCCCAGTTTGAATATATTTAAAATAACACTGTATAAATTTAAGCTGTACAACATCTTTGATGGATTTATATATTTTAATAGGATTGCCAGTGTAATGATAATTAGCACCCCTACCACATTAACTTTCAATAGGAGAGAAAATACATTATCTAGAAATTGAGAAATACTTGTGCTCAGGGAAGGAGTAGGTATATGGTATATTTAGAAGATATGTTTTATATTCAATTTCAATCCTAAATTTTAAAATAGTCACACAGTTGCAATAACTAACCCTAGATCTCTTTTGGTTTTTGTTTGTTCATCTTTTTATGTGGAGGGTAGATGAAGACAGCTGTGAAATTTCCAAATATGTACATTTCTTTTCAAGTATAGACTTAGAAATTATTTTTGGTAAGCTTGTAGAGGTTCATATTGGATATTGTGAATTTATATGGTCAGCAAATTTAGAAAAGCCCACATTTCCAACATATACTTAACCCCAAACAAATCTCTGTCATGTTCAGTACAAGCACTCATGAATTTAGGGAGATTCCCTTGGATTGATTCTAGCCATCAGCCCAGATATCAGCATCTAGATTGGAACTCAGTAATTTAGCTTCAGCTTCATACTGGCTCCCTTATTTACATGTTAATGCTTTGCTTGGCTATATATCCCAGGCCTTGCCTCCCAGCCTCGCTGCTCCCCTTTTTTGTTTATGTAAGGATCCTAATTTCGTAGACAAACTGGTAAAGTTCAAATCTTGGTTAAGACACTTATTAGCTATTATATTCATACCATACTGAAGTCTGAATTCTTTGGTAATTGAAATATATTTGATCTATAACACTGTATATTTAAGTTAGATACATGTTAATTTGGTACATATATAGATCATAATGATTGCCACTGTGGTGATAATCAGTACTTATCATGTTACATAATTATAATTTCTTTTTATTGGTTAGAATAATTAAGTTCTAGTATCTTACAAGTTTGGTTATAGTATTTGTCTATATTCACTATATTGTACCTTAAATCTCTAGGACTTATTTACAAATTGCAAATTTGTATCCCTAAACATCTGTTTTATAATCTGCCCCCTCCCAATCACACGGTAACCACCATTTTCCTCTCTGTTTTAGGAATTAGGCTTTTAAAGATTCCACAAATAAGTGATATCAAACAGTATTTGCTTTTCTCTGACTTCTATCACTTAGCATAATATAGTCAAGTTTCATCCATGTTGTCACATATGGCAGGATGTCCTTATGGCTGAAAATATTCCACTGTGTATATACATACCACTTCTTTATCCATTCATCTATGGATGGACACTCAAATTGCTTCCATATCTTGGCTATCATGACTAATGCTGCCATAAACTTGGAAGTGCATGTATCTCTTTGATAACCTATTTTCATTCCTTTTGGTACATACCCACAAGTGGAATTGCTGGATCATGTGGTGTAGATCTATTTTTAATTATTTGAGAAACCTCCAAATTGTGGCTGACTAACTTACATTTCTACCAACAGTATACAAGGGCTTTCTTTTCTCCACATCCTCTCCAACATTTTTTATCTTTTCTTGATGATAGCCATTCCAACAGGTGTGAGGTAATATCTCATTGTGGTTTTAAGCATTTCCTTGATGAGTAATGATGTCAAGCATCTTCTCATTTGCCTCTTGGTCATTTTTATATCTTCTTTGGAAAAAATGTGTATTTACTTCTTCTGCTGATTTTTTTTTTAAAGATTTTATTTATTTGTTTGACAGCGAGAGAGGGAACACAAGCAGGGGGAGAGGGAGAGGGAGAAGCAGGCTTCCCGCCAAGCAGGGAGCCCGATACGGGGTTTGATCCCAGGAGCCCTGGGATCATGACCTGAGCCGAAGGCAGACGCTTAACGACTGAGCCACCCAGGTGCCCTGTGCTGATTTTTTTTTTAAATTGGATTGGTTTTTGTGTTAGAGTTGTATGAGGTCTTTTAAAATATATTTTTATTAATATATATTTTTAATATATTTTGGATGTTAACCCAACAACTAATATATGGCTTGCAAAAATTTCCTCCCTTGTGTAAATTGCTTTTTTTTTTTTCTTTTGCTGTGCAGAAGCTTTTAAGTTTATTATAGCTCCATTTGTTGATTTTTGCTTTTGTTGTTTGTGCTTTTGGAATCTTATCCAAAAAATCATTGCCAGGACTCACATTAAGAAGTTTCATTTTCACCTTTTCTTCTAAGAATTTTATGGTCTCCAGTCTTATATTTAAAACTTTGATCCATTTCACATAAATTTTCATTAGTGGTATAAAGTAGGAGTCCAATTTCATTGTTCTGCATGTGTTTTTCCAGTTTCCCAGAACATTTTGTTGAAGAGACTATCCTTTCCTCATTGGCTGGTCTTGGCTCCTTGGTGCATATTAGTTGACTATATTTGGGTTGGTTTAATTCTGGGCTCTCTATTCTGTTCTATTGGTCTATGTGTCTTTTTTTGTGTGCTGGTACCATCCTGTTTTTATTACTATAGTTTTGTGGTATGGTTTGAAATCAGGAAATGTGATATTTTGGCTATGTTCTTTCTCACCACTGTTTTGGCTATTTGGGATATTTTATGGTTCCTTACATATTTTAGGATTGTTCTTTTCTGTTTCTGTGAATGGAATTCTATTTCTGTCATTGGAACTTTGATAGAACTGCACTGAATCTATAAAGTGGCTTTGAGTAGTATGGACATTTTAACAATGTTCTTTCAATTCATGAACATGAGGTGTACTTCCACTTGTTTGTTAAAAGAAATCAGAGAAGACAAAGTCTTGTAGCTGTGGTTATACAGATATTTCACTTTTTAAATTTATTCCTCAGTATTGTTTTTCATGCTATTGTGAATGTGATAATTTTCTTTTCAGATGTCTCATTATTAGTGTATAGATATGCAACTGATTTCTATATGTTGATTTTTATATCTTGCAACTTTACTAAATTCACTGATTTTTTTGTTGTTGTTGAGTCTTTGGGACTATCTATATACAAAATCATATTTGCAAATAATGACAACTGTACTTCTTCCCTTCTGACTAGAATGCCTTTTATTTCTTTGTTTTGCATAATAGCTCTTGCTAAGACTCCCAGTACTATATTGAATAATAGTGATGAGAGTGGGCATCCTTGTCTTCTTCTCTTAGAGGAAAAGTTTCAATTTTTCACTGTGGATTATAATGTTAGTTGTGGTTTGTTGTGCAGAGCCTTTATTATGTTTAGGTATGTTCTTTCTTTTACAAAAGGATGTTGTATATTGACATATGCTTTTTCTTCATCTATTGTGGTGATCATGTGATTTCTATTTTTCATTCTTTAATGTGATATATTACATTTATTGATTGTGGATGTTGAAGCATCCTTGCATCCCAGGATAAATCCCACTTTGTCACAGTGTGTAATCTTTTTAATATATTCTTGAATTGTTTGCTGATATTCTGTTGATAATTTTTGCATTTATATTCATCAGAGATATTATTATATAGTTCTCTTTGAGTATCCTTATCTGTCTTCAGTATCAGAATGATGTTGGTCTTGTAGAATGATTTTGGCCATGTTCCTTCCTGTTCAATTTTTGGGGGAAGTTTAAGAAGGATTGGCATTATCTCTTCAAATGTTTGGTACAATTCAATGGTGAAGACTTTTGGTCCTGGGGTTTTCTGTGTTGAGAGTTTTTTGTTTGTTTGTTTTAATTTAATAAACTACTGAGTCAATCTCTGTAGTTATTGGTCTGTTCAGATTTTCTATTTCTTTCTGATTTAAACTTACTAAGTTGTGTGTTTCTAGATAACCTAGAAGAAATTGATAAATTCCTAATTTGTTGCCATATAATTGTTCATGAGAGTCATGATCCTTTGTATTATTGTGGTATCAGTTGTGATGTCTCCTCTTTCACTTCTAGTTTTGTTTTTGTTTTTGTTTTTGTTTTTTTTTAAGATTTTATTTACTTGTCAGAAGGAGTGAAAAAGCACACAAGTAGGAAGAGTGGCAGGCAGAGGGAGAAGCAGGCTCCCCACTGAACAAGGAGCCCAATGTGGGACTCAATCCCAGGACCCTGGGATCATGACCTGAGCCAAAGGCAGACCCTTAACAGACTGAGCCACCCAGATGTCCCTCACTTCTAGTTTTTGAGTATTTTTTTCTTAGTCTGACTAAAGGTTTGTCAATTTTATCTTGAACAAACAGCTTTTGGGTTCACCCGTTCCATTTTTCCGGTCTGGCTATCCCTGCTTTCTTTTGGTTTCCATTTGTTTGGGATAACTTCTTCTATCCCTTCACTTTGAGCATTGTGTCTTTACAACTGAAATGTGTCTCCTGTAGGCAGCTTATCGATGGGTATTTTTTTTTAATCCAGCCATTCCATGCCTTTTGATTGGTGAATTTAATTCATTTACATTTAAAGTGATTATTGATAAGGAAGTACTTACTATTGCCATCTTATTGTTTTGCTTTCTGGTTGTTGTGTATCTCCACTGTTTCTTTTCCCCTCTGTTTCTGCCTACCTTTGCAAATTGGTGGTTTTCCATGTTGGTGTATTCTGTCTCTACTTTTTTGTTTTGTGAATTTATTCAATTTTTGCTTTGTGGTTACCATGAGGTTTACATAAAATATCTCTTAGATAAAACATTCAATTTTTATACTGGCAGCAACTTTATCTTTGTTCATCTATGAAGGTTCCACCATTTTACTCCTCCCTTTTTATATCTTTGATGTCACAATTTATCTTTTTTGCTGTTTCATCAAACTATAGTAGCTATAGTTACTACTCCTTTCCTTTAAACTTTATATTATAGTTTAGTTAACATACCATCCTAATAGGCAGTTAGTTTTCTAATTCTGTCTATTTTTCACTTTTACCACAGTGTTTACTTTTATATGTTTTAATGTCACTCTTTAGTGTCTTTTCATTTCAACTTGAATTCCTTTCAGCATTTTCTTGCAAGATAGGTATAGTGTAGGGAAGCTTTATTTCTCCTTCATTTCTAAAGGACAACTTTGCAAGATAAAGTACTCTTGGCTGACAATTTTTATGTTTCAACATACTGGATATGTCATCCCACTCTGTTCTGGACTGTAGAATTTTTGTTGAGAAATCCACTGATAGCCTAGTGGGGTTCCTTTGAAGGTTACTTTCTTTTTTTCCTTGGTTGCCTTTAAAATTCTTAATCATCTTTTTTTTTTTTGATCCATTATAATATGTCTTGGAGAAGGTCTTTTTGCATTGAGATAACAGGGTGTTCTACTAGGTTCTTGAAATTGTATGTCACAAGTCCTTCCCCAGGTTTGGTAAGTTCTTAGCTATTATATCTTTAAATATATTCTCTTTTCCCTTCTTTTTCTCTTCTACTTGTGGAACACCAACTGTTTTAATATTTCCCTTTTTGATTGAATCCAATAGCTTTCACAGGCTTTCTTTAAAAAAAAAATCTTAGTTCTCTTTCCTAACCGAATTATTTCTATATTCTTATGCCTAAGGACTTGTTCTTTCTAATATCTGGTTTGCCTGTTATTGGTGCTCTCTATTGTATCCATCTCATTCATTTAATTCTTCAGCTCTAGACTTTGTTTTTGTTCTTTTTTTTTTTTATAATTTCAATCTCTTTGGTAAAGAATTCGTTCTGCTCATTAATTTTACTCCTGAGTTCATTGAATGTCTTTCTGAATTTTCTTGTAGCTCATTTTTGAATTCTTTATCGGTTAGATTGCAATATTCTGTGTCTTTGAGACTGGTGGCTAGAACATTATCATTTTCTTTTCATGATACCATATTTCCTTTTTTGTTTTTATTTTTATTTTCTTGGTGTTCATAGGTATATATTTCTGCTATCACATTTAAAGGCTTTGTCGTCTTTGGCTCTTTCAATTCAGGCTGGCTATTAAAAACCTTTCTTTGATTTTCCAGGAAGTGATATTATAGTTCTCTCTTGCCCATTGACAATGGCCTATTTGAGCACCCTCCTGTGTCTTCCACAACTGGATCACATGGCTATACTTGACACAACACACAAGTAGCTGGAAGCAGATTAGGAGAGGCAAGTGCTCAGCACTTGGAACTTTGGGGGTACCCAAGTGGTTTACTCCCAGAGGTTTGTGGATCTACTTCCCCCTAAAGTCCTGAAGCATACAACAGGAAACATGGTCTTTTAATATTCTTTAACAATCTTACCTGCTTTCTTCCCTCTTTCCTTCCTCCCTGTCATGGACGTTCATTTTCAGAATGCTGGGTATTGTGGGAGATAATGAGTATCTTCAACTGCAATCTCCATAACTGGGATAGCTGCACAGTCACTCAATACTTGGGCTTTCCACCTCCTCTATGGGAGAGACCACCACTTTCCACCTTCTCTGCCAGAGATATTGCCACAGCAGCTGCTGCTGCTAAAAGTCCAATCCCAGTGGGAGAAAGACCACCCTGGTAAGTTTTTCCCTCTCTTTTGCATCCAAATTCTTCTCTATCCCACTCTGATGTTGTAGTGGAATCTTCCCTCAGGCATTCCACAAATTCTCTCTATAACTGCACATTTTGCACTCTCTGGTCTCTTTTTTTCCCTGATGGTGGAGAGTAAGAGTGAGGGCATTTTGCAGACTACTTTTGATCCACAATCCTTACCAGGTCCTATTTCTTTACATTCAGATGCACAGATGGGCCCCTCCCCATCCCTTGGTGTAATGTGCAGAGGCACTCTAGTTGGGTTATATATGTCTAATTACTTCTTTTAAAAAAGAGGCGGAGAGGAAGGACTTGCTCTGTTATGACGTTGATATCATTCCTCTTAAAATATTAACTTTTGGGGGCACCTGGGTGGCTCAGGTGGTTGAACACCCAACTCTTGATTTCAGCTCAGGTTATAATTTCAGGGTCATGAGATCAAGCCCCATGTTGGGGGTCCATGCTCAGTAAGGAGTCTGCTGGTGATTCTTTCCCTCTCCCTCTGGCCCTCCACCTGCCCCCCAACCTCACTCTCCCTCCTCCCCACCCTGCCCACTCTGTCTCTTTATTTATTAAAATAAATAAATCTTGGGATGCCTAGGTGGTGCAGTCAGTTGAGCATCTGGCTCTTGGCTTTGACTTCTGCAAAATAACAAACTGTTAAAATACTAAAACAGGGGCACCTGGGTGGCTCAGTTGGCTAAGCGACTGCCTTCAGTTCAGGTCATGATTCTGGAGTCCCAGCATTGAGTCCCGCATCGGGCCCCCTGCTCGGCGAGGAGTCTGTTTCTCCCTCTGACCCTCCCCCCTCTCATGCTCTCTCTCTCTATCTCTATCTCATTCTCTCTCTCAAATAAATAAAATCTTTAAAAAAAAATAAAAAATAAAATACTAAAACATCTTAAATATTTAAGTTATAATACTATATATGGCAAGGACATTTGTAGCAAGAATGTTCACACTACTCTTTCTACTCTAAGGTAGGACTCTTCAAATGCTATTTTTTGTTCATATTTCACTTAAAACTAGGTGATAATTTATTATAGTTTTCAAAGACAGCCCTCTGGGGACTTTACAATATTGTATAGGATATGGCATGACTGCTTAGTACATGAAGTGACTGGCAGGTGCAGCACCATTGATTACTTTTTCCCTTAATATCAAAGACTAGATGTAGTCAGCTGTTCTAGCTGCTTCTGCTAGAGGATATTTTGCTTTACTCACTAGTACTCTCCTTTTGTCCTTGAATGAGAGTGTTAATTATGCTGTATCTGGTTGGAATTGTTAAAGGTATCTTTCATGTTTTCTTTCTTAATTTTTTTAAGACTTTATTTATAATGTTCTCTTACTACATATATTCTAAATTGCAATCAGAGTAAAATAGTTATGACCGCCTAAATATAGACCCATGCTATCCTGCCCCGGACTATGCTTAGGCCTTGGAATCACCAATAGTAATTCTTTTCAACATCTTGAACTTCAACATTCAGCTCATAATTCTTCCATAAAGCTTTTCCTGATCTCTTAGAGAGAGAGAGAGAGGGAGAGAGAGTGCACGAGAGCATGGGCGGTGGGGAGGGGCACAAGCAGAGGGAGAAAGAGAAGCAGACTCCCTGCTGAACAGGGAGACTGACACAGGGCTTGATCCTAGGACCCTGAGATCATGACCTGAGCTGAAGGCAGATGAATAACTGAGCCACCCAGATTCCTCAGTACCTTTCATGTTTTAAGCATGTGTTAAAGACAGAAGTTTCTTTCTTTCTTTCTTTCTTTCTTTCTTTTATTTTATTTTATTATTTTTTTATTTTTTTTTTGTAGGCTTCACACCCAGCATGGAGCCCAATGCAGGGATTGAACTCATGACCCTGAGATCAAGACCTGAGCTGAGATCAAGAGTCAGATGCTTAACTGACTGAGACCCTAGGCACCCCAAAGACAGAAGTTTCTTAACTACACATTTTTCTTGCAAATTCCTAGACAATACGATAGCAGAGGTTGAAAGTAAAGGGTAGAGATCTACTAAACAAATCCCATTTAGCTTTAGTGTTACTGTTGAAACCAATAGTTCATTTATAGGTAAACTCCAGGACAATTATTAAATAGCATGGGATACTGAGACAACAGGCATTAGTTGGAACTAGCCTTGAATATTTGGGATGTAGGGTTGCCCAAAATATAAGCATCCATATTCCTCAAAAATTTCCAGAGACTATAAAGAATGCATTAAAAAATCCACAAGTAAAATTTATTTAGATAACTATAATTTAGATAAACTATAATCTGTTCTTGCTTACTCAATATGGATGGTCACTGTAAAACAATTTTATGGGTATTAATTAGATATTGTCTTTGTGGTGGTTTTAAAATATATCCACAAATTATTTGTTACTCCTCTTTTTAAAAGGTAGAACCTAGTTCTGCACTTGAGTCCAGGCTGTACTTAATAACTAAATTCTAAAAAAGAAAATGTAGCAGAAGAAATGGTGTGTGACTTTTGAGACTTGGTTGTAAATGGCACCATGGCTTCTTTATCTCTCTTGGATCATTCATTCTGAAAGAAGCTGCTTGCAAAGTGTACAGACAATTTTATTTGTCAAACTTGAGTGTCTGAGCAGGAACTGCAACCTCCTGCCAATAGTCAAGTGAGTAAACCCAGTTGGAAGTAGATCTTTCCACCCCAGTCAAGCCTTCAGATGACTACAGCTCTTATAAAAGACTGAGTCAAACCATGCAGCTAAGCTACTCCCTAATTCCTGAACAATAAATGTTTATTTTTTTAAAGCCATTATATTTTAAGGTAACTTATTTCATAGCAATAAATAAATCCTTGAGTCTTTATCTCAGAAGAACACAAAAACTGGTAGGAACAATCAGATACAAACATAAATGACAAAAATATAAGACAAAATATAAAAAGGCCACAACTTTAGAGGTAAAGAAATGCATTCTCAGTGGAAGATCAGGAAAAGCTTTATGGAAGAATTATGAGCTGAGTGTTGAAGTTCAAGATGTTGAAAAGAATTACTATTGGTGATTCCAAGGCCTGAGCATAGTCCAGGGCAAGATAGCATGGGTTTATATTTAGGCAATCATAACTATTTTACTTTGATTGCAATTAAATATATGTAGTGAGAGAACATTATTGACATACATAGGTTGGTGTCAGCTTTTACAGAGCTTTAACTGTAAAGACATTTGAATATTATTTAATATTAATTTTATGTATATAAAATAATAATTATAAAGAAATTTATAAAAATGGATTCTTAATAAACTTCTCTGATTCCAGACCTTAAATTTCTAAGTTTTTCCCTGATACACCTTCATCAGATTAGCACCATTTAACAGGCTGTGGCTGCATTAGTGGTTATTAATCTCCTGGGGTTCCCTTAGATGTGAATTTAAACCTTAGTCTATCTAAATAGCATGTATTAAAAGTCACACTTCACAGAAAAGAATCATCATTACTTGGCTGCTAATTATAAATATAAATTCAGACATCTAAGAGAAAAAAAATGTCCAAATGCAAAGAGAGCACACATGACCAGGGATGGCAACAAATAGAAAATAAACATTTACAGAAAAATGTACCAGATATTGTACCAGACAGTGTACTGGTACTAAGAGATACAAATGATTTTTCAACATTCTTGGGAATAAGGAATATAATAAAAATGAAAATATATAGTATTCTGAAGATTATGGGCATTAAGAATAATCAATTATAACCTAAATAAAAGCAAGAACAAAGATTTCTTTGAGGAGGTCTTTATAAGATTATGGGTAGACCTGTCGATAGCTATTTTTCCTCTTGATGATATTGCTTTATGGGAGAATAATACATTGAGACCTGATATTTACACCTAGTAAATCACCATATATTTCATCCATATTATAGGTGTTACTGAATTTTGATCAGCTATTTGAAATCTATAATTAGAAGAAAATTTACCCATTTTTACAGAGTAAGTTGTTTCTACGTTCTAGCTTAATTTTTTACTGTCTCTGAAATATTTTTGTAGGCAGTTGTATTAAATTAAATTAATTAATTAAATTAAATTATGTTGGGCAGAAATATTCTGGGATAAAGTTGAAGAAACAAGACTAATTTCCGTCCCTTCAACTTGTATGTAAAAATTATAGTCTAGAAAAAAAAAAAGCAAATGGTAGGATGAAATGGTTTCTGGATTAGGATGAAGTAGTTTTTGACATCTCAGTATTCCTGCTTAGTGAAATAAGCCAATCAGAGAAAGACATGTGTCATATGATCTCCTGATATGAGGAATTCTTAATCTCAGGAAACAAACTGAGGGTTGCTAGAGTGGTGGGGGGTGGGAGGGATGGGGTGGCTGGATGATAGACATTGGAGAGGGTATGTGGTATGGTGAGCGCTGTGAATTGTGCAAGACTGTTGAATCACAGATCTGTACCTCTGAAGCAAATAATACATTATAAGTTAAAAAAAAAAAAAAGAAGAAGAAGATAGCAGGAGGGCAAGAATGAAGGGAGGAAAATTGGAGGGGGAGACGAACCATGAGAGACTATGGACTCTGAAAAACAAACTGAGAGTTCTAGAGGGGAGGAGGATGGGAGGAAGGGTTAGCCTGGTGATGGGTATTAAAGAGCGCATGTTCTGTGTGGAGCACTGGGTGTTATATGCAAACAATGGATCATGGAACACTACATCAAAAACTAATGATGTAATGTATGGTGATTAACATAACATAATAAAAAAATAAATAAATAAATCAAAAAATATTCCTGCTCAGAACTATTGGAAAACCATGATTTAAAAAAAAAAAATCATGTAATGTCATCTCTCAATTGTCTTTTCTTTGACTGCCTCACTGTTTTTATTTTATTGACACTTGTGAGTAAGCCAAGGATATTTGTTACAAATTCCACTCATTGGTATTTTTACAAATACCAAGCAGTCACGATGAGACCCACCCCTCCTCCAGAGACATGGATGAAAAGCAAACTTTTTGCATAGACTTCAGATCATCCTTGTTGAGTTCAACAGGGTTCTTACAAGGCTATTTTAAAATCAATGTAATTGAAAAGCATCAAGGTCTCTGTTTTGTGTTTGAATGACTTTGATAGAAGCCAATCTTTGTATAATAGTAAAACATTTTTTAGATAAAAGGAAAGTTGTAAGGTGATTTCTTTTTTTAAGATGAAAAAAAAGTTATTCAGAACAGTTTAAACTTCAAGAACAATACACTCTTTTCAAAATGCCAATCTCTAAGCAAGCAATAAATCCAAAAACCAGTCTTTGAGTAATTTTCAATGCTTCTCCTAAATGCAAACAATGGGGAATCACGGTGAAGAAGCCATTTAGGCAAGTTGAATGCCATATCTCAGTGTTCTGGTATTAGTCACCCTCCCCACAGATAAATCTCCAGACTTTAGCATTGAGAATGTTAAAAAAAAAAAAAATGCAGTTGTGTAGATGCACTTGTTTTTCAGTTATCATAAAAACATGCTTCTTAACATCACCTTAATATCTGTAGCTCCCTGATAGGTTAAAGAAAACAGAATTAGTTTATCCATATTGAACCTGATTGAGGAAAAAAAAGTGGGGTAAGAATTTAGTTACTAGTACCTTACTAGTAAGTACTCGAAGCCTGAGCCTGTGGAGAATGTCTAGCCATTGCCTGGACAGTCTTTTTATTAAAGGTCATTCATTGTTAGCACTTGGGTGTACTGGAGCCTACTTAAAAAATAAAATACTTTTAAAATTTTATATTCCAGGGATTATCCATATCTAATCCAAGCATTTTTTTACCACATGTCAGGAGTATCACTATAATCACTTAATTCAACTCCCAGTCTCTGGATTCTCCCTATAGGGGCCAAGACCATTATTGTTGGTGACTTTGCAATATTATTTTAAATAAAAGTTTCTTAAGTAACAGCCAGTGCAAGGACACCCAGACCCTCCTCTGTCCCCTTGAAATCAGGAAACAGATCTCCCATATAAAAAATATGTAGCCCGTATGAAGTAAAAAGACATCCTTATCACCAGAATAGGAACTTCAAAGCCAAGAAAGCTATAGAAACAAACCTTGTTACTTTTTTGTAATCTACTACCTCAGCCTAAATTCTGCTTAGAATTCCTTACTAATTAAAGCTCCCAATCACCTGTTTTCTTTATCCTGTCAATTTCTTACAAATTTATTATCTGTCTAAAATGTCTCATAGAAACTACCTGCCTTAGTCATTTTGGGAGTTCTTAATTTCACTATTGGGCCTCCATAGGCCCTTATTTTCCACCTGTTAATCTGCTTTATGTAAATTTAATTCTTAGTCCATCTGGAAAACCTTGAAGGGTGGAAGAACTTTTCTTCTCTACATCCTTATATGTATTTCTTCCTTTCTAATTTAATTTTCAAATTGACCCTATTGCTTCATGCTTGAGCCTCAATAGTTAATTCAAATTTATGTCTCTTCATTTCATCTCTTACATATGATTGAAAAAATAAACCTTACCACTGCTTTCACCAAGTGTAATATGAAATAACAATGAGATAAATAAATGTTCAATATATACATGATTTTAAAAAATCATGATTAGCGCATTCTTGGGGAACTGGGCTTTGAGAAAGAGGTATACTCAATATGTTGGATTACACTACTTGTTAACATGTTAATCCTTTCCGCTGCAAAAAGATTCATTCTCCTCCTCTTGCTTTATTTTTTATTCCTTTACCAAAAACAGGCAACTAGCTGTTTCCAAATGCCTTTGCAGAATGTGGAGTTTTGTGATTTCAACTCTTTTGGCTTATATTTTGGTTCATATATTCTTGGTATTTCTGTTTTCATGATTTTCAGCTTTTCTAAGGCTTCTGCCTTATTTTATATCTCATATAAGCTATTGGCCATCTAACTACTCAGAATGAGAGTATCTTTTAGTTAGAAAATTTATTTTCTGATGTATAGTTACTGCTATAATAGGATTATTTTGCCATTTTTATTTCATATTGTCCACTTATTGTACTTGGTTATTGATTTTTTTTCTTACTCTCCAGGCATTCACAATTTAATGACAGTTAAATAACTAAAAAGAGCCAACCTCCAAAAATGCATGGAAGTCAAAAACAGTAAGGTCCCACTTTGGGCCCAGTATCTGCAGGTTACACATTCAAATAAATAGCAGTGTAATTCCAGAGAACTTGAAAAATAAGGTGGTTCTTTGCAGCTGGTTTCTTTAAAGGGGCATTACTGTGGCTTCACAACCAATCCCCTGGACAGCTTCATAAATTCCCCCTTTGGACATCTCTCACAAGTATGCCTATACATAGAAACTGCTAAAAATTCTCTTATTCTTTCTTTTTGCCTCCCCAGGCTTCACCATACTCCCCATGCACAAATACATCGGTATCACACGGCAAGGACCTTTGCATCACGCTCTTCTGCCCACTTTTTTCTTTTTCTGTCAGGCTATCCAAACACACTGTATTTCTCACACGTCCTCACAGACACATTTTAGGCAGCCTTCCAGGGAAACTAGTGCATTGTGAAAGACTGAGTCAATGTTTTTAAATATTTGCTGCCTTATCTGAATGGAAGGCTATATTTCCTTAACCCTATTGCTAACAGGCTTGGTAATGTGACTTTCTTTAGCTAATGAAATATTTACAAATGTGGTGTGTCATCTTAGGGCAGTGGATTTAAGAACCATCATGAGGAGTGGTTTGCCAGGGCTCACTATTCCCTCTTTCACAACTACGGGTAATGTTTCCATGAGGGAAATTTACCATGAGTGAGAAATAAACCTTGTCATTTGTAAGATACCAAGATTTGGGGGTAACCAAGCACCTGTTGCTCAATACATTTAAGTATCTTTTTCTCTGTCTGCATAGTGGTGTTGCATGCATTAGTATCTCTGAGATATTTGGAAAGTAAATTGCTCTACAAAGTAGATGACTGATTGTGGAAGGTACTATATTAGAAATACCAATGAATTAATTAGTAAGAGTAGGTAATTCTGATGGAGAAAAACAGGAAACTTTCATAGAGATAAGAGTTTTAATCAATTAAGTAAGCTAGTTTATTAGAGGATTTTGAGGAGTACCTTATACAGGGTAAGCTAGGAAGAACTATCTGGATTTTGGCAAAGATGCCAATCAGCTACTACTAATAATAAAGTTTTAATTCTGGCACACACCAAAGAAAAAAATAAGCAAATATTAGCCTGATACCACACCACTGATTATGCTTATTAGAAGTTTTTGACTGAGAGGCGCCTGGGTGGCTCAGTCGTTAAGCATCTGCCTTCAGATCAGGTCGTGACCCCAGGGTCCTGGAATCGAGCCTGGCATCAGGCTCCCTGCTCGGCAGGAAGCCTGCTTCTCCCTCTCCCACTCCCCCTGTTTGTGTTCCCTCTCTCGCTGTGTCTCTGTCCGTTAAATAAATAAATAAAATCTTAAAAAAAATTTTTTTGATTGATTAGGTTTTAAAGAAAAGAACAAAATTTCCAAAAGGACCCTCCAGCCAAACCATAAATGAATGATTCCCATAATAAGTGGATTCATGTCAAATTTCAGTTTAAATGAGTGATTAAAACAAAGAGATGAAGTTGGGGGCGGTATATTAGTTTTCTATCACTGCTGTAACAATTTGTCACAAAATGAGTACCTTAAAACAATACAAATTTACCATCTTACAGTTTTGTAGATCAGTCATCCAACATGGTTCTTAACGGGCTAACCTCAACATATCAGCAGGGCTACATTCCTTCTGGGGCTCTAGAGGAAAATTCATTTTCTTACCTCTTCCACTTCTGGAGTGCCCCTGTTTTCTCTGACTTTATGGCCCTTTCCTTGGTCAGCTAAGCCAACAACATCAGACTGAACCCTCATTCTACCTTCCTACTGACTCTCCCTTTCAAATCCCTCTTTGACTTTTAAGGATGCTTATGATTACTTAAGACCCACTTGCAAAATCCAGGACACTTGCCATTTTAAGATTAGCTGATTGGCGTCTATACTTCCATCTGCAGCCTTAATTTCTCTTTGCTACCTCACATTTTCACAGGTTCTGAGGACTGAGATGTAGCCATCTTTGGGGGTCACAATTCTGCCTGCTGCAGGAGGTAGTTCTGTTTTCCAGGCAATATTGAGATTGAAGTATAATCATCTTCCAGGTAATGTGAGTATGCTCAGATGTTAAAAGGAATTGCCGCGATGCCCTCTCCCTTGTTTTTCAAGGTGGACCCTTTAATCCCAGCTGAAGCCCATCAGAGAACTACACTGTATTGCCCTACAGTTATTATGAGTAAAGTGTTTTTCTATCAAGAGCTTTAACACAAACTTTGCCTGTGTCATCCTGATTGACTCTGAAAGTTTTGTTATTTATGGAACCTTGCTCCTGAAAGCATCTCCATGACTAAGTGATTTCCCTCCACAGGGCCAAGAACTACATGAAGAAAGATTAGCCATGGTCACTGCCACCCTCAAACTGCTGTAGCCAATTTGTTATAAAAAATTACAGCCTCGGGGTGCCTAGGTGGCTCAAGTGGTTAAGCGCTGCCTTCAGCTCAGGTCGTGATCCCAGGGTCCTAGGATCAAGCCCCAAATCCAGCTCTCTGCTCGGCAGGGAGCCTGCTTCTCCCTCTCCCTCTGCCTGCCACTCGGACTACTTGTGCTCTCTCTCTGTCTCTCTGTCAAATAAATAAATAAAATCTTAAAAAAAAAAAATGTCAGCCTCTAGCTCAGCTTTGGAAGAGAACTGTAGGTCTACAAAAGGAAGTGTAACTAACATCAGAGGAGGAAGGGAACAGGAAAAGTCCCCCAAACTTTCAAATGATATTAAAGTCTTACCATTTTTGAAAATATTTGCAACACCAAAATATTATTGACCAGAGTTAATTGCAGTTATCACAAAGAATCCAGGAACAGGGAAGGAAATTGACATGTAAATTACTTTGTTGCATTTGCATCAGGTCAAGTGTTTAACAAATTAAGACAAATGACTGTGCCTTAACTCTATCCCAGATTTACTGCAATGTGTTCTGTTTCATTATCAACTTATTACTGACTAAAATTGTTCAGTATTAACATCCTCGCAACATACCCCAAACAGTTTCTTATGCTCATGAGGCCTTTTTGGATTAGGTTTTCATTAAAGTGGGCATATTACAGAAGGATGCAAAATAATAAGATGATTCATAGAGTAGAAGGTACACACAACAAAAATCATAGGAAAAGACTGAAAGGAGTGATGCAATCAAAGATGGACTCTCTAAAAAGTCTTGGTGGAAGGTTCCAAACCAATTTTTTTTGTCATTAACATAAAAAAAATCAACTCTTATCTAGCTTTCTTATCAAGATCAATGAAACATAGCTAGTTAGACTCAATTCAATTAATTGCTGACTAAAATTGAAATATGTCCTGTGTATCAGCACAAAATCCTCCCTTGATTATTCTAAAAACTCCCATGTTCCTCACACAAGACCCAACTTAGTGTTACACCTTTATAGATAATTACATCTTTCTTCAAGTATCATGTGCACTATATTTTATGGTACTCCAGTTGAAGTCTAATACTTTAGATACAATAAGAACATCTCTTTGATTTATACTGTATTTCTCTAGAATTCTGCTTGCCTTTTTCAATATAGAATTATAGTGAATTTCAAGCATGGGGAATAGTTTTGTAATAACTCCCAAATTTATTTGCAACTGATTGTTTGCTGCAGAATTTTACATTTTTTAAGAGCTTCTCAGAATTTGTTACTCTGTTTTGTCTGAACTAAATTTTAGTTGCATCGTAGCAAGTGCATTGCCAAAAGTTTCTTTTTCTCAATCTTTTCTTCCTTTTTTACACATTAACATCTACTTACAATCATTTTCAAACCAAAGTATACTGGTTTTCACACAGTTGCACATATTAAGCAGAAATTGGTGAAAGGATCTAGGTATATTTCACTCCATGATAAAATAAAAATGCTGGGAAAGTAACTGAAAAAAAAGACCTTTTGATTTAAAAAAAAAAGGCAAATAGATGAACGACACCTGAAAGGACAACAGAACAAAATGCATTTTTCCCTTCCTTTATCCCTTTCCTTACCATCCTGAGCATGTGAAAGAGGACCTCAGCTGTCTCCATTTTGATCTCAAACTTTCTAGTTGGGTTTTTCTTTCTAGCTTGTCTCCTGGCTCAGGTGGAAGACCCTGAAGACACTGCATCCCCTGATGGGACCAGAAACTACTGCCTCAAGCATAAGGACTGCCCACAGCCAGCAAGACTCTGCCCATCACTGACTCCAAGACAGTGATCGATTTGACCTTCACTGACCCCCTACCTGTAACCACCCACTTTGTCCCACATTTTCTTTATATAAACCTGGAAGCATTTTTGGCACTGTGGAGACAGTCTTTGAGACCTCATTCTGCTGTCTTCCCAGTGCTGGCCCCACTGAAATAAATTCCTTTCTTGTTCCACCACCACTCATTTCTCTGTCTTTGGATTTTGTCAGTGGTGAGTGGCTAAACCCGGTCTTCTTGGGATCCCTGGAGCCAAGCGCTCTTGTACCCCTGAGCCTGAGCTACACTTGCAGAAGATATTGTTCTAACACTTTTCTTTGATCAATATTAATTTCTCTCACATTCCTCACCTTTAGTTGGCCTCATCGTTCTTCTAGGCTGGAAAGGAGAAAACCAATATGTTTGAATAACATACAGAAAAAATAAATCTTCACTATGTCTGTATTTATATGGATAATAAAAGTCAAGAGAGCTATTTTATAGTTTGAAGATGACAAAAACAATCAGAAGGAAGACAATTATAGATTGTACATCTTGTATTTTAAAAAAAAGTAATAAGCTACAATTCCCTCCTTTACCTTACATCAATAGTACTATGTTGGATAGGTTAATAAAATTGCTGTTTTTGATTTTGGAGTTTGGGAAAGGAAGGCAAAAAGAGGCCTTATAAAGAGGTCAGTGGAATCCAAACTTAAAACTCCACATAAACAGAAATGGAAGTAGCTTTGCTGGACCTCCCAAATCCCATGTTAGTAAACACTGTGTGCCTCAATGACCAAAGAGCTGCAAAGAGCCACATGGTACCTAGAAACCTTTCAGGGACTTGAGTGAGGACTGCACATCACCTGAAAAGAGTTCGTTTATTAACTGTCTTTCTTGGTTTGGTGCTGTAAATACCTCCCCATGGAAAGCAATCAATACATCACAGTTTCATTTGTCCAGGGAGACCAAAGTCATTTACTGACCTAAAACTTTGCTTGGACCCAACCAAATTGTCCCATTATAAACAACTTCTTCCTTTATCAATGGCTAAGTTTTCTCCCACAAAGATTATTAGATCAATATTCATCTAACCTTCTACTCAAGCAGGACTGAACTGAATCAGTTTGAGATATCACCTCGAATTTGCAGAGTTGTGAAAATACAACCTGAAACATGAATTAATACCTCTGAGCTTTAAATGAAATATTAAAGGTATTATATGGAAAGTATCATACTTTAAATATGAATCAATTATTAACATAGATTACAAACAGGAAATTATTCTTTCTAACAGAAGGGATTGAAACGTCCTTTCTATCGCTCATGACACCACATTGCCAAATGAGAAAACAAGGAAGACTTGCTCACATCAGGGAAATATCCTTATTTTTTATAGTATCCTCAAATTAGTGTATCAATCATAGTAGCAATTATTCTCAAAAAATCTTTATCATTTTAATGACCTAACCTTTTTTTAAACATTGCTATTCAGAGATACCAGGGCTAGTTTCAGCTAGGATATTGACAAAAACATCAAGATTTCAGTAGCAAGGATGTTAATACAATTATGTATTAACATATCAGGATGAGGAGGTAATACAGCATGATGGCTAAAACCATGGGATCTGAAATTATAGTACAGCCTGAACTCACACTCTGAGTTAGAATCCCAGCTCTGTTATATGAACTGCTAGTATATTGATGGAAATAATTATATTAATAAAATTACCAGTATATTATGTGCCAGGCATTGCACTGACTATTTTATAATTATCTATAATCTATAAATAAGCTTTGCTCAGGTTGTTTTCTTTGTCTGCTATGCCTTCCCACTCTCACTCTTTTTTTTTTTTTTAAGATTTTATTTACTTATTTGAGAGAGAGACTGCACGTGCATGAGCAGGGGCAGAGGGAGAAGCAGACTCCCCACTGAGCAGGGAGCCCCATGCGGGACTCGATCCCAGGACTCTGAGATCATGACCTGAGCCATAGGCTTAACCAACTGAGCCACCCAGGTGCCCCTCCACTCTCACTCTTTCATATGCATATGCCGCTATCTAAATTTGAAGGGCAAATCAAATGTCATCACCTCTAGAATTTTATAAATCTGCATCCTATAATACCTTCTTTCACCCCCGTTATACCCAGGTGTATAATTGATTAATCTCGCCTTCTAATGTGTTCCCAGCAAACACTTTATGTAATTCTATTGTTTCAGTTTTTCATGAGTTTGCATGCCAAAATGGAATATGAACTTCTTAATATACTTTATGTAAGTTTCTGTCCTATTGTTCCTATAGAGTATACACTGAAAAATAGTGGCTTATTGAAGATGGGAGTATGTGACTGTGAACTCCAAGTAGTAAACACATGAGAAAAACTGATTCTGGAACTGTGTAACATGGGTCATGATAGTTCAAAGTTACAAAAGAAGAAAGAAAACTCATCGTTCAGCAACTACACTGAAGAGAACAATACTGACAAGAGAAGCATTGGCAGCAGGAAGGATCCGGCAGTGTTCTTCAGATAAGGCAGAGATAATTTTTCATTAAAATAATTATTTAGGAAATGGATATATGCAAATTTTCTGTGAGTGAAATATGAAACTAGGAGAACTAAGAAGAAAAATAAAAGACTCACCCAATGAATTGGAAACAGAAGGAGACTGGCAAGTTTCTACATCAAAAGGATCAGAGATTAAAATCAGAATGGCATCTCTTTGTGTAATGGCAGTTGATCTGAATGCTTGGGAAAATAACCTTTTGATTTTATACAAAGTGTTTTTATTCTTACTAAATCATGTATGCCTGTAGCTCTAAATTGAAACCACACTGTAAGTACTTATCATAATAGAATAATAGAAAAAGACAATAAAATTTTTTTAGTGCTAGAGAAAATTTATTTATTCATTTATTTTTTTCGACAACTTTTTGTGTGTGTATAAGCAAGGCATAATTTTAGCTACGAAAGATGGAATTATAAAAAAAAAGTCATTGACCTTGTGGAATTTATAATCTACTAAAAGGAGACAGAGAATGGTCAAACACATAAAAATGAAATATATTAAATGACAACAAAGGCTCTGGATAAAAAGAGGTGAGGGGAGAAGGTACTGGGGTGTGATTTGTATAGGACAATCAGGGAAGGCCATACCGATAGAGTGAGGTTTGAGTGGAAATCTCAGGATGGGACACAGGAAGCCATGTGGAATCTTCGGGAAGAAAAATCAGTAAAAGAGAATAGCAAATGCAAAGAGAGCCACCAAAATTCAAGCCAAACATTTTGACTCCAGAGACTGTGCTCCTAATTAGTACTCTACACTCCTTGCAGAGCTGGTGGGAGGATTATGTGAGTTACTATATAAAGACGTTTATCATGGTGCTTTTAAAAAATCTGTTATTAGAAAACTGTAAATGCTTACATAGACTAAAGCAGATTGTAGTTACACAGACCTTTTACTCTTCAGATATAATAGTGACATCCTTTATCATCTTTAAAAATTTGGCAGAATTGCAGAACTGTAACTTACTAATAACAACCCCAAAATAATAGGTTAAAAATCATTACTACTCAGCTGTGAATATGTTGGCACTATAAAAGAATTTTCCTACCAGACTACATGATTTAGGGTTAACAATAAGAGTCAAGGGAAAGAACAAGAACCAAAGGAATTTCCTGAGCAGTCATCGGTGAATATTTTTGTAGGCTTACTGCTAGCAGATTTTATCCAACTGTGTTTTATCATGAAACTTTCAATAAAATGTAAATAAAAACCCTATCCCATAAAATGTTCCCTTATTTGTAGAATCTACCCGTTCTGGAACTGCATATGCCCATCAATGTCTTCAATATATTCCCAGAGCCAAGTGGCAGATGTCCTATGCTGTTGGAGAATGACTTGCCTGCCCGTGTGACTACACATCATGACTGAATTTGCAACACCCCATGAGTTACAAAATGCTCTGTTGGCACAGCCTTTTCTGGCAGTGACCAGATGGTTGCTCCCGAATTCACACTTACAGGAAGGCCGGGCAGCCTCTGTGATGGCATGACTCATAGGTAAACTCAGATGAGCTCAGAGGTACATTATTTTCATGAATATCACAAATTAGCCAATTTTGTTATTACATAGAGGAGGTTAAGAATTGTAATCATCACTAGCTTCCATAAATTGACTGTCTCTGGGTCAACAATTTCATTTAAATGCCCTTCATCCGCTTCTCACCCATCGAATTCCAATAGCACCAATCACTTCAATGCTCCCTCATGATACACATATCGGAGCAATGTCTTCTCTATCTCTAGAGTTATTCCCTTCCTGAGCACCTCAAAGAGGTCCGCAGAGTGAGCAGATCACGCTGACTTGCGCTATCTTGTTTACCATTATGTTCTTTTTAAGAGACATACCAACCCATTTTAATTCTCTAGGTTTTCCTCTCTCTGAGACTTAGAGAAAGTTACAGAGATTTCAAAAATCTTGCCAAGTTATTACAATCTCTATCCCTGCTTGGTAGATAGAGCCTATTTTCCTGAAAGCCCAAGTGCTCACTTTGCCTCTATTACTCCTCAGTGAATTCTGTAGGCAACAATGTAGGTGTAATTTAACATAAATTGTTACATTTAATTATCACATTAAAAAGAAAAAGACTGTACAACAGCTCTTATTATCTCCTTTTGAATATAAAACTAAGGTATAGGGGCGCCTGGGTGGCAGAGTCAGTTAAGCTGCCAACTCTTGGTTTCAGCTCAGGTTGTGATCTCAGGGTCATGAGATTGAGCCCCACATTGGGCTCTGTGTGTTCAGAGAGGAGTCTGCTTAAGATTCGCTATCTCCCTCTGCCTTTGCCCCTCCCCTCTGTGCCTGGGCTCTCTCTCTCTCTCTCTCTCTCTCTAAAATAAATAAATGAATCTTAAAAAAAAAAAAAGGCTGAGGTACAAACATGTTTAAGTGATTGGCCTCAAAACCCTTTTCACTGCACCCACACTTTTTCCTTATATGAAAATAATTATGAATAGAAACATTCAAGAGGTCAGAAGTGAGTCTTGACTATTACTAGGGCTATTCTAGTGCAAGTCAGAGCTGATTCCATTTTTTCCCAAATGGCTCAGGTTTTTGCTTTTCCATAACCTGCTTCAAATCATCTGCCCCTTCCTTTTTCTCTTCTGTTCACAGGCATTTTTGTGATGAGTATAATTACCAAGAATAAAAATGTCCCTCTTTCAGTTATTGTAAATTGCTTATAAAATGCCACATCAACTATTGTTACAATTTGATTTTGAGCATGTTGGTGGGGGGAAGACCTAAACAATCCTGGATCCTTACTTTTGATTATTGGAATTAATTTGTGGTCTGATTGCTCAAAAAGATGGTCAGCAGTGCCACTGTGTATTTAACGCCTCTGACAGTAACAAAATATTATTGCTAGCAATTTTCTGTTTTAATAGTAATAATGTTTATATTTCAGTAAATATCTGAAAATTCCCTAATTGGCATGCTCTACAGATAAAATATACTGAAATAAAAACACAAGCATATAAACTCACATTTATATTTATAACAAAGTGGGTCTCAGAGTATCAGACCTATTGCCTTCTTCTAAGAAAATAAAAATGTTTTGAAAATTTCCCCTTTACTTCTTGAAATGAAGTGTATAGCTAATATAAAATGCAGATATATGTATAAACAAGTATAATGCATTAATGGTAAAATGAGTTAAATAAAAAATTAATGTCTTAGGTCAGGTTCCCTAGAAGCAGAATCTGGCACAGGGACTCAGATACATGTAATTTATTGAGGGAGCACTTGCAGGGAAGTGAGGGAAGCATGATAGGGCAAAAGTAGGAGTTAAATTAAGATATCGTCTCAGCTGGAATCAGGCTTCAGCTCCATACTAAGAGGAGCTTTGGAACTGTGTTATAAGATTCAAGAGCCACTAGATATTTGTGTTGGGTGTACACTTGACTATGGCTGATATGACTGAGGAATTGAATTTTTTTTTATTTTATTTTAATTAAGATAAATTTTAAAATTGTCTCCATTCAATTATTGAAAAACTTTTAAGCATGCTCAGAAAAACTGGAGTATGTCAGTCTACTTTTCAACTGTAAATTTTATGAAATATAAATACAGATCAAGTATTTCTGATGAAGATTTAGCTGTCAAATGAACATATGCTATGTTTAAAATACATACCAGAGTTTTAAGGCTTAGTTTGAAAAGACAATGTGAAATGAATCAACAATAATTTTAATATTGGTAACATATTAAAATGATAATATTTTGGATACATTGGGTAAATAAAAATGCTATTCAAATTAGCTTTACCTGTTTCCTTTTTTTTAACTTTTTTTCATATGGCTACTAGAAAATTTTAACTTTCAGGCATAGCTTGCATTATATTTTTATTGGGCAATAGTGTTCTAGAGGAACACTGAGCAATAGAGCTTTATGTTATGATGGAAATGCCCCATATCTACAGTGTCCTGAACAGTAGCCACTGGCTAAATGTGGCTCTTGAGCCCATAAAGTGTAGTCAGTAAGACCAAGGAGCAGAAATTTTAATTTTAATTAGTTTAAGTGACCACATATGGCTAGTGGCTACCATATTAGACAGGATAGTCAAAGCTTGACACAACAGAACTGGTCATATGTAAAGAAATGAGGCTGGATTTTTTAACTTCAGTGGCAGCCAGTCATTGTCTGAGAACTTTCTCTGGGGATTTGTCTTAGACTGTTCAGGTATCTATAACAAAATACCATTGATTAAGTAGCTTATAAACAGAAATTTATTTCTCACAGTTCTGGAGGCTAGAAGTCTAAGATCAGAGTGCGAGCATGGTCAAATGAGGGATCTCTTCAGGGTTGTAGACTTCTCAACTTCATCCTGACACTGTGGAAAGGAAGTTCTCTGGGATCTCTTTTATTAAGAGACGCTGAGGGCACTCAACCCACTCATGAGGGCTTCACCCTCAGCACAACCCAAAGGGCTCATCTGCTAATACCATCACATGGTGTTGAGATTTAAGCATATGAATTTGAGGGGAACACAAACATTCAGACTATAGCAGGGGTTGAAGGATCTCCATTTCAGCCAAAGGCAATTCTCTAAAGGGGCGTCTTTGAGCTGTTAGCAGCCACCTTTCATAGCAGCAAGAGTATAGGAGTAAACCGGGTAAAGGGAATATTGGAAGGGAAGCAGCCAGCAGAAAGAAATTTATAATAATATGACACCCATTTTAATATATAAATTCTCAGGTACAACTACACTTAAAAGCAAACATTTGAACCTATTCATAGAATTACTATGAATGTGGTAGCAACTGATATAGGCTGATGCAGATGAATTGTGTGGAGGTTCAAACTAATGTATCATTGAACACTACATCAAAAACTAATGATGTATTAGATGTTGGCTAATTGAACTTAATAAAAAAAAGAATAAAGGTAAGTTATAATTTGAAAAAAAAACAAAACAAAACAAATACCACAAACAATGTTGCTTTCAGAAACACAATTTTCTAAAATGTAGTTAAAACTTGGGAAAACTCTGAAAAAAAAAAAGCAATCTTTCTTCAAATGATGCAGTAGTTACTTTTTTAAAAAAATCAGTGTATATTAAAACTGCGCAATAAATGCTCTGGATGAATAAAACAGGGTTAGGTTGCAGGATTAGTAATGATAAATAATTTCACTTTCAAAATTTCCAGAGAGACATTTAAAAGTTGTGAAGAACATTGGCATATTGTACATTTTGGGATTGTCTACACATTGATGGCTAGTTTTCCTGACTCTCCACCTAATATTTCCTCTTGATTATTGCGACTGACAAAATGTTCCTGTCAGAAATTACTACCCCCTCCCTGCCAATTTTTTTTTTCTAATATGTCTTCAGGGTACAGAACAATGCCTGTGAGCATTAATCTTTGGTAAGTGGATTGCGGCATGCACATGTTCCATGATGAAATATTCCACATTCTGCAAATTCCGAGGACACTGTAGAAAGACTTGCATAGACACACACACATACATTGAAGAAATAATTGTCAGAAAAAGTATGGAGTTAGTGTAATTATATCAAAGCCAACAAAACACTACATATACCTAATAAGTAATTGCATGTTATTTTATCATTCTAAACTGGAGAATAATATTCTATTTACAGGCCTAATTCTTATACTTAACCTGCATATTTAAAAGAGAACTGTGGAATTCATGGTTCTAAAAATTCCAGACAGCATTCAAGAAGAGGGCCAATTAGAAAATAGTAACATTTTAATGTTATGGACAGAAATACAGAAATTACAATAATCAACGAAAGGGAGAAAGTTCAAAGTAAATTTAAAGAGAGAAAAAAATAGAGAAAATCCTCTTTTATTATACCATATTTGTAACCTGAGCTACAATAGTTGGTCTCCTTGGCTTCTGGACTGTAGTCATTTCAATTAGTATTTTATTTAAGAATTACAATAAAAATGCAGAAACTTCTTACATAAGGCACTTCTACTATATATAAAATTTGCAGGGTCTTGGAGTTATAAATAACCTACTTTTCCCCTACTGGTGCATCCAGGTTATCCTATATTCTAAGGACTATAAGCAATTCCAAAATCTTCTACCCTTGAGTTTGTCCTGAAAGAAAATGGAGAGCAAAAAGGACAGGCAGAGAAGGAAAACAAGATTGCCATCTCATTAGGCAGATGATTGAAGAAAAATGTATTGGAATATGTCCATCGTGCCTAGCTGCCTTCACAGACTGCTTATACTTGCCCTATAACCTGAATATGCTTAAAAAGCCTTTTAGCTACTGCATAAATTATTTTTCCTAGAGAAGAAGCATTAAAGAACCAGAGGAGTCTCAGCAGGCAGAAGTATCCAGAGAAAACTAGATTTATGGGGAAATAATTGTTACTAATAATTATCGTAATTACTACTCAGAGAAAAAGATATCATTCTTTATTAAAATCACCTCCTTTTCCTACACTCTGAACTTCATCATTACTATATCTTCCTAGAATACATTTTCACAATTTTATCCAACCTTGTGCAACCATTTAACCTGTTGCTGTCCTTTGTCTTCCCTGTTAATCCATCCTTCATATGCATTCTAGGCTGATCCTAAAATTACTCTAATTAGTTACTCCAGGGGAAAACTATTATACATGCATCATACCAAGTTTAAATCATCTGGTTGGCTTTCAAAGTTTCTAACATTCTACTCTACCCAACATTTTTGTGTGTGTTTTCTATTATTTCCTGAAATGCTTTTTCCCATTGTTTTACTCAAGACTGTGAGCTTAATGTGGTTCCCAGTTTCTAATGAGATGACTTCAAATGCAGTGGAGAAACATTCTGGATCCTCTCCTTAGTTAGGAATCTAATGTCAAATACTACTGACTGATAATTTTTTTCCTATTTTTCTCCCAAATTACAGAGTTATCATTTCATTTTGCTATTCCTTACCTTTTACACACAGAGACCTCTAATAACCTGCTGTGTTATTTGTCTTGAAGAGTCGTTACTTCACTTTTCGTCATTGCTGTGGAGGATCAATATAATTTACATATTTCACTGAAATATTGATGCTCAATGAGAGCATCAGTAGGAAATTATTCAAGTATCAAGATTTTGAGCTGAATCTCATCAGGAAACGGGTGTTCAAAAGGAGGGGATGTTCCAGGACAAATATTTGAAAGTTAAAAGCAAAAATTAGAGACAAACCCAATTTTCCCATTTTTCCTGATAATGATTTCTAGAATTCTGATCAAATACTGTTATCTGTTAATATGCTGCAATATTGCTAAGTTTAGGAGAATACTGTGAAAGGATGCGTTAAAATAAAGCTTTTACTCTTTTTTTTTTTTTTGGCTGTTATTAAAATCCCTTTCTATTTAAACCTTAATTACACTATCTTACTTTGAAGCTGATCTGGAGATTATCAAGAGCCCCAGAACTCATAATACCCAGAAAGCTTCATAAAACTTCCTAAATTTCTTGAGACAGACTAGTTTTTTTGTTTGTTTTTGTTTGTTTGTTTAGTTTCTCCAGGACCTGAAAGAGACATTATTACTATAAAAGAAGTCCTGGAACTGGTCATACATTCCATGTTCACTAATCTTAATATATTTGCTCATTCTGTTTTCTCCTATCTGGAACATTCCTGGAAATTCTATTTAAAAGCCCTATAAATTATTTCCATGTCAGCTCAGTCTTGTTTGTTTGCTTGTTTGTTTTTCTATAAATTTCTACTAAATAAGAGGAATACCTTGATTGCAAGGAATGGAAACTAACTAGAGGAGAAGTTTTTGACCTTGTAGATAATCTAATATCAAAAAATAAAGAACAGGGCGCCTGGGTGGCTCAGTTGGTTAAGCGACTGCCTTCCGCTCAGGTCATGATCCTGGAGTCCCGGGATCGAGTCCCGCATCGGGCTCCCTGCTCGGCAGGGAGTCTGCTTCTCCCTCTGACCCTCCTCCGTCTCATGCTCTCTGTCTCTCATTCTCTCTCTCAAAATAAATAAATAAATAAAAAATCTTTAAAAAAAAAAAATTAAAAAATAAAGAACAGAGTCTCATGAGGCTACCAGTTTTTCCTCTAATGGAATCTTTTCTCTGCGTCTCTGAAAATCTACCCAGTCTCTTCGTTGTATAATAAAGGATTTATCTGGTCTTTGCCTCTGGTTCCTGGAAGATAACCTCTAAATCCTTGGAATTTCCTGAGTTACATGAGTTCATGGTTAGCCCTTGAACCACAACTGAGTTTATGTTAAAGAGATGAATCAAGATGAGATTTGGTTATGCCAGAAAAGTGAATCATATGGTTAGAAGGTTAGGGCTTTGAGCCACTTGATGTCAGTCCAACCTCCCAACATCTGGGAAACATAGGGGGCTGGAGGTTGACTTCAATCACATGGCCAAAGATTCAATCAATCATAACCTAGTTGAACACATTGTTGCGCTAGAAGGGTCATGCACCCTGATTCCATTCGGAGAGGGCACAGAAACTCTGCATTCTGGACCTTTCCAGACCTTGCCTTATGTGTCCCTTTATTTGGCTGGACTTGGTATATACCCTTTATAATAAGACTGTCATGAGTAGAGCAATTTCCTGAGTCCTATAAGTATTTCCAGTGAATTATTGAACCTGAGGGGGTCTTGGGAACCCTCAAATTTGTAGACAGTTAACAAGAATAGTGGATATTCTGGTAAATCCTCATGTAGCTGGTGTCTGAAGGGAGGGCAGTCTTGCCCTTAATTCATGGGGTTTGTGTTAACATCAGTTGGTTAGTGCCAGCATTGAATTCCAGTATACCAGTTGGTGTCAGAATACTCATCTTTATGTTCGCATATCTGCTTTTTCTGCCTGTATATTGTGTCTTGACTTTCCCATAACTTTGTTTTATATGAGGCTTTGACTTGTCAGCCATCCTTGTAATATTTTAGCCTCTTCCATTGGGGAATAAAGATTATCAGAGACTACATTATATCCACTGGAATTGGAGGAAAACCCTGGGGACTACTGGGAATTTTCTGTTAAAATTGGATTAAGCAGGGGATTTAAACTAAATAAAGAATTATTTTCCTGATTAAGACAGCTTCTCAGTGATGAAAGGAGTTATCTTCCCTTCCCCTCCAATACACATAAAGTTTCAACACCCAATTCAAAGAATTCTCTTGCACATAAAGTAGGTCAACTTTCATCCTTAATGTTCTGAAAATAAAAGCAATATACAACCCTTGTTTTCCAGATGAAAATTAGTTTATTCAGCCCATTAAAAACCCACAATATAATCTAAAATTAATACTTCCATATGACAATTATTAAGCATCTTATACATCCATAAATTTATTAATATGATTGGCTTTGAGTGTGAACCTTCGTCCCATGGGAAATAAAGTTCTGCCTCTACACAAAAATGTCTTGTATATGAGCTACCTACTTCTAAGTGCTCAATTGAGCAAAAGTGTAATTTCTTGGTCATTAATCACAAGGGAAAATAGTCCTTGGTCTAGTTGATATGTCACAAATTTTAACTCAAAGAGTGTTATGGTTGTTTGAATGCCTAAATGGATCCAAAGACAAATTCTCATCAAAAAGTGAATACACCAGTACTTTGAGCAAGTAGCCAGAAGAAAGATAAACTGTCCTAAACTAATATGTACCTCAACAACAAGAGGACCAGTTCCAGATCATTAAATGACTCGATCTCTAAGTATCCTTGAATTAAATTTCCCGAGAAAGAGAATACAATTGGCCTAGCTTGGGTCAGATGAACACTCTTGGTTCATAAGCTGTGAACAAGAAGCTGGAGTTACCCATTACCAATATGGGCACTTCACCTTCGCCAGAGGTTTTTTGTTTTGTTTTGGTTTGTTTAAAGATTTTATTCCATTTATTTGACAGAGAGAGACACAGTGAGAGGTTTTAATATGGGAAATCAGAAAGATATATGTTCGGAGGCAAACAGTATGATGGATAATATGCTACTGCACAAAAACCTAATTCATAATATATTTCTGTTTGTTATTATTTGCTGGTTTTCCTGTAAGTACTGACTCTGTTACTTAATTAAGAATGTCTTATGCTCATCCTCAGAGCCTAACACAGTTCAGCTCCACAATAGATGATTAATAAATTATTGTTGGTAGGTTATTAGAGAAGGATATTATAATTTAATCTTTCTCTATGGTGAGGGGTTGGGAGACGATTATATTTTTAAAAGTCTGCAAAATAAAGAAAAAATTGTATCAATATGCAAAGTACAAAGCATATAGTAACAGCTAGTGGGAGCGGCTTTCATTCAACAAGACAGACCAAGATTCAATTCCTGGGTCAGTTGCAACTATACCAAGTTATTATCAAGTTATTCTCTGATCTTCAGTTTCTTTTTTTTTTTTTTCTGATCTTCAGTTTCTTTAATGTAAATAAGAGAGTTGGGGAAAATGGATTTTAAGTTGTACCCACTGACTTAATTTCCTATAGAAACAAAATTCTATGTTGTCTGTGTGATTATTTCAGTGTTCTAAATTAATACTGAGAAAATACCAGTGTTCTAGGAGCAGGGTAAAAGACAGTATTAAAGAAGGAATTTTTAAAAAGGAAACAAATATTCATTGCATGTCTGGTTTATGTTGTGTATTACTTAGGGCGATTTTAATCATATTATTTCACTTTATCCTCATAAATATTCCATTAAAACTGACATAAGCATTCAAACAAATATATTGGCTTATAAAGTTGGAAAGTCCTTCAGGCATGGCTGATTCAGGATCTAAAAGCAGCATGAGGATCCAGCTGTATTGATCGGTGAACTCTGTTCTTCCATGCATTGCCTTCATTTTCAGAAGAGTGTTTCCCTTCAAAGTGACATGATCACTGTGGCAGATCTGCTCAACATTCTGCCAGCTTACAACATGGGAAAAAAATAACAGCTTAAGCCAAGATCTCAGGGATATAAAGGGCCCAAATTGGGCTCTATGTTCATCCCTAAACTAGCAACAATTTCCCACCGAATGGAATAAATTGACTTAAACCCAGTTTACCTGCTGCACCTCTAGTAACATGAAACACATAAGAAAGAGTAAGGGAAAAATGCAGAAAATTCAGGGTACAATTTCTTAAATTAGATTTAATGAAGGTTAGGCAGCAGAATCATGGATTTATTTATTCAAGAAATATTTTATTGACCACTGTCCCTGGGCCAAACACAGGACTGGCACTGGGATACAGTACTATATAACAGGACGATGTATTTAGCTTTCATGCAGATTAGATAGTGGGGTAGGGAGATAGAAAATCTGAGAATGGATTTCTATTTTTATTCATCCAGAATCTCAGAGAGAAGGCAAATGCATTGAAGTGAGCCCCATATTCTATGCCACATTTCCCATCATGCATTTTCAAATTCATAGGTGGCGTGGGGCCACGTGGCTAAGAAGCTGTGCCGAAAGTGGTGCTTAAAACATGTAGAATTGAAAAGTAGACAGAATTCAAAATGTAGAATCAAACTAAATGGAGGTAAAATGTTTAAGTTTCTACCCTTATTGAGAAAGTGTTAAAAGTAATAACTGATTGAAAGCACTCCAAAATTCCATATAATAGCTATTATGATATTTAGCTGAATAGTCCAAATTGCTGTTTCTTAGTTTTTATCTTAAATATTATTTATTCTGCTCTCTAAACTACTTATGTACATAGTTTGGGTTTTTTTGTAATTTTTTTTGTCATTTTTGCCATCTATACCCATGTAGCTTATGGATAACATTGATGTGAGTTTACAGTTGAACTCCCCTAACTAACATGTCTTTTCCAGGGAACTCTTTCCCAGGAAGGCAAAGATTGCAAATGACTTTATTGTCCATTTCAGGAAATTCCCAGGAAACCATTTAATGGACATCAAATTGTTCTACTTTTCAACAGCATCAAAGAACTTACTTCCCAGGACTCCAAGACTGTTTACACTCTTGACCCAAACTCTCATCTTGCTGTGTCCATCAGTCCTCAACTATCATGTCATGATCTTCCCCAATCCTAATCAAGCCCTTACCTTGAAAGATCCACCTAAAACTAGTTGCCAAAATAGTATGGAGTTTCCTCAGAAAGTTAAAAATAGAACTTCTCTATTATCCAGTAATGGCACTACTAGTTATTTATCAAAAGAATACAAAAATACTAATTCAAAGGGATGCATCCACCTCAATGTTTATAGCAGCATTATCTACAATAGCCAAATTATGGAAATAGTCCAAATGTCCATCAACTGATGAATGAATCAAGAAGTGGTATATTTATGTATACAATGGAATATTATTTGGCCATAAAAAGAATGAAATCTTGCCATTTGCAGTGACATACATAGAGCTAGAGAGTATAATCCTAAGTGAAATAAGTCAGTCAGAGAAGGACAAATACCATATGATTTCACTCATATGTGGAATTTAAGAAACAAAACAAACAAACATAGGGAAAAAGAGAGAGAGAGATGCAAACCAAGAAACAGATTCTTAACTATAGAGAACAAACTGATGGTTGCCAGAGGGGAGGTGGGTCAGGGAATGGGTTAAATAGGTGATGGGGATTAAGTAATGCATTTGATGTGATGAGTGGGTATTGTATGGAAGTGTTGAATCACTAATTTGTATACTGAAAACTAATATTACACTGTATGTTAACTAACTGGAATTTAAAAGCAAACTTAAAAAACATAAATAAAACTAGTTGCTAAAACCTTGTGAGGGTCCTGAATATGCCACTTTAGGGATGCCCCCAACTTAAGGATGCCACTAAGACTGTCAAGGTAACAATTTCTCTTAACAGCTTTGCCTCAAAAGGTGTTTCAGGGACATTTTCATGGAACCAGAATTCAACAGCCATGAGAGAGTTTAACCACAGCAATTCGAACGTAGAATGCCTGCATATACATGTTGAATAAATAGGTGAATGAATTACAGGTGCATTCAGATTCAGAATAGATCACACTTTATAGTATTGCACTTAAACTATAAAAATTCTGTAGCAAATTATCAAAAACTATGTTAATAAAGCTCTAGAGGCTATACCATTTCCACACTATTTCTGTTTTCTTAAAGAACATTTAAAAGAATTCTGAAGGGAAAGGTATGCACAATCTGGAAAGAAATGTGCAAATCATGTGCAAAGAATGAAATTAAGATTTACCAATTTGATTATTCGTCGATGCCTGATGAGAAGCACTGTATCTAGCATTATAAATTTAGATTCTTTATGAAGTATTTTCTGATGAAGTATAGTCAATCCTCAAAAACCCCTCAAAAGCTTTTGTGCAATCATTGTTCTCTCATCAGCTATTAAGTGCAAAACCCTTTGCTGAAATTCATGCAAAATAAAGAGATATCAGAAACATAACCTAATGCAAAGAATATTTATTTTAAGCATTTTAGCCCATTTAGGTAATTGCAAGTAACTGCTTGTCTTACTGTTTCCTTAAGGGAATTGCCTTCCTAAAATATAAGCTAATTTTTTTATGCTTAGTTAAAATGTCAATTTTCCATGATTGCATTAATCTTAGTGCCAGGATTAGAATTCAAGATTTAGAGTCTCAGCCTAGGGTTGATTAGACAAAAGAAGAATAATAGCATTGACAGCTCTGTCTTACAGAAAGAAATAATGCAAATAGGTACAGCTTTATGGTAGCAAACAATCCATTTGGCCTGTCAGAATCCTCACGTCCCAGGGGCTTTCTGCATGGAGAGAAGGTGAATTCAATGAATGGACATTAAAGTAACTAGATATCCCTAGTTTCCAGCTTCAGTCTTTGCTTTTGAGAGAAAAGGTCTTTTTCCTCTCATACAGAGAGGGGAAACCCCCAACTACATCCTCAGGCAAGGTATTCCCTTAGACAGGAATAGTTCAGATGAAAATTAAGGACAAAAGGTAGCCTGGTGATTTGGGGTTTGCTCCTACTGGGCAGTTCAAAAATAGACTGTGAAATGCTTTTGTAGACAACAAAGCCCTAAGAAAATGCTAGCCCATTAATCATGGGTGATTTTAATTACTGTGATATTGATTAGGATAGCAACTATGCAAAAGGTAAGGCATACCCTATGCTTTCCTGAGCTTGCTTTTTTTTCTCCTGTTTCATGAACAGCTGGCTTAACCAGAGCCTATTTTAAGAACAAAAAAAGAGCAAATATGAATAAAGTAAAGTTGAAGGTTGTAGAGGACTACAATGAGAAGTTATTGAAGACAATGGAATTCTGGTTTACTTTAGAAAACTTGCGTTCTTCCAAGAATGCTTTGTAAAGTATTATGCCCATAGGGAATGATTCAGTCAATTTCTCACAGTTAAATGCATGAATGGCTCTATTTGGTTTTATTCCCCAGATTGAATATATGTAGTTATTTTAAAAGATATATATTTGATGTACTTTCCAAAGTGTGTGTGTGTATGTTATTTATTTATCTATTTATTTATTTATTTATTTATCCTGAGCTTTGGGACCTATTCTTTCTGCTTTTGTGGGAACATTGTCTTCCTACCCATGATTTCAGTTCACACAAGTGGCACTAAAAAAAAAAAAAAAAAACCCTTGATTTATAGTGAAATAATATAGCTAATAATATCATGTCAGATTCACATTATTTAGGCACACTGTAACTCAGATGTGTACCAAAAAACCCTTATTTTCTATAACTGATCTAATGGTTTGCACAAGCTCTTAATTTGCATGTAGAGTGATAAATTTTAAATTTAAATTTAAAAATTTTCAAACTTTCCACTTAATATCCTCCATTTCCTTTGGTTTCAAATACTCTCTTAGTTGATTTAGGAGTGTGGATACATGCTCATGCTTTCAGATTTAATTTCCCTGCCCACGTGTCCTTCCATAAGACCTCTGAGTCTTTATGGTGGGAAGCATACACCTGGGGGAGAATGAGGTGAGCAAATGGCAGGGAGGCCAAAGAAGACTTAAGGTTCTTACTGTAGGTCCTTGTTCTGTTTTCCCAAACAGAGTGGGTAGGCAGCAAGGTCTGTCAATTTTTGAACCCTTAACTAATGTCTCTTGAGATGCTTCATGTCTTATGTGTTATGAATTCCCAACTTTTCTCCTTTTGGTCACAAAGTCTATATGCATTGTAACCTAACATATCCTCACTGCAGGCTTATCAGTCTACTTAGTATATCTGTGGTTTTTCACAGGAAAAGGAATAAACCTAAAGGTCTTCTGTGTGTTTCAGTGGGCCATGGGGAGCCAGGAGCACTGCCTTAGGTTCACCAATCTCACCTTTTCCCATAATCACTCACATGCCGCACTGGACTGGCCCAGGGCCAAGTGAGGAGATTCTCCTAGAGGAGAATACACCATGGGAAAGCAGCTTTTATGTAGTAGCTGGTAGTGAGGCAGGATTGGGAAATAAGAGCATAGATGAAAGCCTTGCCTCACTCCTTTCTTCCCTGCCTTTTCTCTGAAGGACAGTGCATTCAAAGCAACAAGTTTAACAATGTATTTTTTTGAAGTATAAAAAGTAGTTTTCAATTCCATCTGAAAAAAATGTTAAAAAAGTGCTCCCTCATTTTAATAACTAGCATTTATGTGCTTGAAACATAGTGCTAAGTGTCTTATGTAGTCCTCATATCAAACTTATAAATAAGTATCAATAGTTTACCAAATGAATGATTCAGGGCTTGGGAGGTTAAATAACTTTTCTAATGTCACACAGCCAGTATGTGCTAAAACTAGTATTCACATTCAAGTATGTCTGACTCCAAATTGATATCTTTGAGTGTTACATGATTGAATGTAAGAGAGGAAAGAACCTGATGCAGGCAGGCCAGGACTGAGGACCAAGAGGAGGTCCCACATGACCAGCCAAGAGAGTCCTTGGCTAAGTGCAGGATAGAAATCAAACTGTATGGTGACTAACATAACATAAAAAGAAAGAAAGGAAGGAAGAAAGAAAGAAAGAAAGAAAGAAAGAAAGAAAGAAAGAAAGAAAGAAAGAAAGAAAGAAAGAAAGAAAGAAAGAAAGAAAGAGAAAGAAAGAAAGAAAAAGAAAGAAAGAAAGAAAGAAAGAAAGAAAGAAAGAAAGAAAGAAAGAAAGAAAGTAGAAAGAAATCAAACGTGAGTAAGCAGGAGGTGAGAGCAGTTTATTGAGGGCATAGAGAGAGTGCAGGTACAGAGCATCTGGGAGACTCAGAAAGGAAAAGAGAGAGAGTCTTGTCTTTGCTCAGGATCTGAGGTTTTTACTGAGGATTGTGGTCTGGAGTACCTGTCCTCTCAGGCATCCAGGAACTGATTAAAACAAGGACAAGGACCCAGAATGTCCTTCATGGGTCAATTATTCCTTAGAACCCAGGGGGATCTCAGCATGGAGAAGTCTAGTGCAGGTGGTCTGGAATGTGTGCATAATGACTTTGTCCTGTCATTCTCACCTGGTCCTTACTCAGTTAACTATTATGCTGGAAGATTCTAAAGAAATCATTACTCCTTGTCCCTTACAAGGAGGACATACACTATTTGCACTATGAGGTATGTGTAAAGTGGGGGTGCAGGTCCTAGCAAGAACAGAAGCAGGAAAAGGAAAAAGATCAGATTTTTATGGAGTCCTTCAGTTTTCCTATCTCAGACCAACTCATCCATACCTATATCCCCATAAAAAAATTATCCAGGAAAATAAAATCAAGCAAACATAAAAACTGAAAACAGAGCCCATAAATTTTAGTATGATTTATCAATTGTCTGGTGTGGGAATTTGTGATGTATACATTGGGCTAATAGTAGAAGGGAAAAGCTATCAACAAATACATGAAATTAATGTTCTTCTCAGAGTTCCTAAGTAAACAGTGCTCATGTATAGATGTAAATAAATCCCTAGATCTTACTGAAAATTGAGCTAAATTTTCAGTATTAAGTCACTCTATACTGAAATTATCTAGAGTGGCATTTGTTTCTCACAGTAAATTCTAATTAATTAAATATATAGATCTAGGAGTGGTTCCATGGAAAGACCTTGAAGATGGACATTTTTTATTGCTTATGTGACCTGGGTAAAAAGGGAGTGATTGCCTCATCAGCAGGAAAAATGGATTGTGGGTGGCCCATGACATGTGGTCATTTATAGCATGCATCTCTTAGCACTTAGTGGGATTTGGAATTCAAGTGGCTGGGGCAAATGATCACTGACTGCAAATGAGGAATACAGAGACTGAGGTCAGCTAGCTTCTTCTATTAAACTGGGTAGCATAAAGAAAGTTATTACAGCACAGGGTCTTAAATACTTGGCTCTACCTCTTCCTTTCATCCTCTACTCTACTTCCCAAACTCACTTGCACCAATAGGTTTAGACTTCTTTGAGTCCCTAAAAGTATCCCTTATAACGGACAATCATTGATTGAGACAACAATATATCAGACACAGAAATCAATTCAAGGAATTGAATCTGAATCCCCAACTATGTCAAGTCTCTTATGTGAAAGTCGGGCACTTACGGGGAAAGAATTAGGCTTCCAGAATCATAATGGGAACATTTGAACATTTAAGTGAGTTACAATAAATATAAGCCTGGTAAACCTCCAAAGCCCATTAATGTTCCCATGCCTAGAAGTAGCTACTTTTCACCTTGTTGGGAAAAAAGCCATCACTTGCCTGAAGACACTGAGATGATTTTACCTGTATTAGTCAGTATAGTGTCTAGTCAGGAAACAGAAATCATAGCAATTATTTGAACAGGGAGAATTTTATATGTAAAATTGCTAACTAGAAATAAAGTTGTTAGCCAGGTAAGTAAAAAGATAAAATGAGAATTCTAGCATATTGTAAAGGTAGCAACTGTAGGACACAGTTACTCTCCTTAAATGTGAGGGGACAAGAAGGTGGTTGGAATTATTAAAACATAGAGACCTTAGGAAGGTCCTAAGAATCTGGAACCCAGACCTCTTAAGAGGGGACACCATCCAGCTGGGAATGGTGTGTCAAGGTGGGTGCTTGGTAAAGCTGGTTGTGCCAGTGTTGGAAAAATTGCAAATTGGATTCAGTTACTGCTTGAAGGAGAACCATTAATGAGGTTACCCTGATAAAAACTAGAAGCAAAAAAGAAAACTCACAAGGAAGAACCTGGAAGAATCAAGAAGCCTCTTCTTCTCTAGCCTTGCAATCTCCTTCTAGTATTCTTTATTGCAGATTCTAAAATAAAGCCAGTTGGCCAAGCAGAAGTGTATCTGCAGCAACACAATTCCAGCATCACAAACCGTTTCGAAGGGCCCTGGCACATCACATTAGGCAGTTACCTCAAAAACACTTGCCTCTTACCCTCATGCCCTGCTTCTGTCACCTCCTCATGGCTTTCAAATCCATAACCAGAGTCATATCCTAACATGCCTCAGGAGGACAAATGTAAGATCTGACTTGAGAAGAGATGGTTTACACGTCAAAAATATGGCTGTAAGATTTCCCTGATTTACATTGTAAAAAAAAACCTACAGAGTACGTGTGGAAACTTCTGATAGGGAATAATAAACATAACATTAGAGGAGCTGAATTTATCATTAAGATGAACGTACCAGAAATTTTAGATTCAATTCCAACTCTACCAGTTAGAAGCTCTGTGAATTAGACAAGATGCTTAACTGCTCTTCACCTAATTTTGTTCATCTATGAAATACGGATAATAATTGTATTTACCTCATGTGATTATTGTGAAAATTAAATTAATGTATGTATCTACTTAGATAAGTATTCAGAACATAGTTAAGTACAAGAGTGCTAACAAATAAAAAGGACTGGGGCAGCCAGAAATATCTCTAATACTTTGTTTCAGTATTTCAGTGAAACTTGGATTCAGCAGTCACCAGGAGTAAATAAAGTTGAGATAGTAGAAATTCCTTATATAATATAATGGAAGAAATCCAATGGCTTAGGAAGATAGGAATGCTGGAGTGTGTTTTTCGTGTGTGAACTGCTCATCTACCCCCTGTCCATATATCATCCTGGGGGTCCACCCAATATTAGTCTAGGCTTCCCAAAGGGATTTGTGGTCTTTTAACAAGATGGAAATAAATTTTACACTGAGGAAAGAGAATGATCTTGACTTTTCGAGGATTACCATTCAGTTGCTTCCAGCAAACATAGTATCTGTTTGTCTCCTGTGTGACTGAGGTTTACCACTCAGAATAAGAGTACATCTAAACTGGGTGATAAATGGAGTTTGGCTTGAGCTCAGCTCCTACAGCAGGTAAAAACAAACCTCTCTTGTTTCCTGCCATTTTTGGCTACCTAACTGGAACAAACTCAGCAACTAACAATTTCCACATTGGTTCCCTCACTTGTAGAATGAGGATTATTTTACTTGTTAAGGCCCAAGTAAAAGCCCCCACCTTCCCCTCTATCCCAAAATAATAAGCCAAATTCAATCTTAACCCCGGTGCATTGCAGATCTTAGTGCCACCAGGAGTTTCGAAGGATATAAAGGTGGCGATTTCTATCATGTCTCCATTTAAGTAGCAGAAGATGGATTCGTGAGGTAAAGAGATGATACGCTTTTTTGAAGAGTGACAGTGAATTATTTGAAACTTGATCAGGGAATTAAATGCAATTGGAACTGCGGCTCCCCTTGTGTCTTTTATTCCAGCTAATCAACATTCTTCTGACAGCTGGTAAGCAGTTTCCAGAGTGAAAATTCTTTTTCTTCCTCTGCCTTATCAAGCAAAGGCAGTTTGCTTTAAGGTCAGCAGTCTTTGGTGTCCTACCTCTGGTTTTCTGCATAAATTGGCTTCAAGAATCTTGATCCTCTCACTAGCCTACAGTGGCTGGCTCACTACACTGATAACTTGTGTGGACTGAATTTGGTAAGCAGAAATGCTCTAAATACCTATGTATACATATATCTATATGCTAGGGAATGAGAGGTGAGCCCCACACAAAAGGGTGTAATTAACTTTATTTTTTGCACAGCTAGTACTTTCTCAGTGCAGGGTGGTGGGGATATTGGCAATGGTGAAAGTTCACATCATGTAATTTTGAAACCAATAGTCTAATGATATTACTTTATTCAGTTTTTCTCATCCTTCCAACATTTTA
>NC_138379.1:65370951-65397160 GCF_054177405.1 Leptonychotes weddellii
GGGGTGGCTGGGTGATAGATGTTTGTGAGCGTATGTGCTATAGTGAGTACTGTGAATTGTGTAAGACTGTTGAATCACAGATCCGTACCTCTGAAACAAATAATACATTATATGTTAAAAAAAGAAGAAGAAGAAGAAGATAGCAGGAGGGGAAGAATGAAGGGGGAGAAATTAGAGGGGGAGATGAACCATGAGAGACTATGGATTCTGAGAAACAAACTGAGGGTTCTAGAGGAGAGAGGGGTGGGGGATGGTTAGCCTGGTGATGGGTATTAAAGAGGGCATGTATTGAATGGAGCACTGGGTGTTATATGCAAACAATGAATCATGGAACACTACATCAAAAACTAATGATGTAATGTATGGTGATTAACATAACATAATAAAATTAAAAAAATAAAATAAGAAAAAAAATTTAAAAAAAAATTAACTCCTAGTCTTTACCTGGTAAAGTCCAACATGATCCTTAAAAACTGTAGCAAAATCTGTGTACTGGCCATGTAGAATCAAGTCCAAAATATTGACCATGGCTAATAACATTTGGCTAGGAATTTCTTTGCCCTTTATAAGTAACAGAAATCTGTCAACATTATCAAACAATTGAAAGCTTATTTTCTAAAACTTATGCATCCATTTTGATTCCTGTATTCCTTTCACTTCAGTCATCCATGAAATTACATGCCCATAGATGCAAGAAAACAGAACAAAGAAAATAAGAGTCAGTTTCTGCATTTCAAGTAGAAGCATATAGAAAAATGGGTGGAAAAGGACAAGGACTATGGCCAAATACCAGAAAATATTTCCTTGTTGGGGGAATGGGGAAGAGCTGGAGGGAATGAAGAGATTATTGAAGTGCCTATGGCTGGAAAAGGAGTCTGAGGCCTCCCTAAGACTGAGATGCCCTCCTGCAAAGTCCCAGGGTGAGAAAGGATGACTCAGTCTCCTAACTTTATGAGGCACTAAGAGAAAGCAAAGCCCCAGCCATATGTTAGTATCCCAGTGAGGCAGAAAGACACCAGAGATGGCTTTGTAATATATTTGGGCAATTTCCCCACTTCTTGGTAAGGAATGAAAATAACAGCATTACTCATGAGCATGTGCAAATGGAGCAGAATTTTGAAGGTATCTACACAGAAATATTGTGCTTATTGTAAGCCCAGGAAAAGAAAAGGGGGGGGCATTCTTAGCAGTCAATGAAGATATTGAATGAGGACCAAGATACTGTCCCCCCATGCAGATAGATCAACATATATAAACATCCCCAGAATGTATATGCATGCCTGAGAACATAGAAAAAGACTGTATATTACTGAGTTTTTTGCTTTTTTAACCACCCACATAATGGAGATCATAAGCAAGATAAGTTTTAGAAAAATAAGGAAATTCCTATGTGTTTTGTTTTATATAGAAACAGTTTCTGCTTAAAATTTATATCAACAATAAAGTATTCAAGTATTATATTAATCACAACAATCCTGTTTTAGCCAATTGAATAATAAAAGTAAAAGGTATTTATTGTGCATTTACTATTACCTAGTCATTACATTAACACTTTTAAATATATTTTCTAATGTAACCCTCACAAAAGTGTGTTGAGGGAGGTATTACTATAATTGCTAGTTTACTGATGAAGATGATGAGGCTTAGAGAGGGTTAATGTATTAGAGCAGGTTAGCATGCTAGAGATGGTTAGTACATCAGAAAGTGTTAGTACATCAGATAAGATTAGTACAACAAAGAGGGTTAGCATACAAGAGAGAGTTAGCATATCACAGAGGGTTAGTAAATTGCCTAAGGTTATAGAGATAATAAGAGGCAGACCTAGAGCTCAAACCCACTTTGTTTGCATCCAAAATCAATGCTGTTTAACCCATGTATGGTACCAATTTAATGCAGAAAGGAGACACTCCCTATAAATTTTCTAGAGACATAAAACTCTGCCTTACCCTTCAAAGAACGCAACTGTGTGGAGTAAATCTTTCTCAAAAGAAAACATTCTGAAGCCCTACCATCTTCCCTTCAACATTTACATGTAAACCACACAGACGCCACATTCTTGTCATTGACATGATAGCTGAAGAAAGTCTACCACATTCTTTTTTAGGCAGTTTTATTTACTCTCCAAAATAATTACATTGGGGGCAAGTTTTTATATCTATGTGCTTCTTCTCCCTGAATGTTCTTCAGTGCCGACTATGATATTAGAAATTTATTAAGTTTTCTCAAGTAATTTTAATAATCATTCTGTTTGTTCAATCAGAAAGGCATTTGATTTAAAAAAAAAATCTTATTAAATGTACCTTTCTATCATGGTCACTTTCTAGCCCAGTTGCCTGAGTAGGAACTTAGGGGATTCTCCTGATATGAATTGAATTGGGTAGGGATGGATATTTAGCCAGAAAAAAGATGAGTGATAAGATTCCTGATAAGAGAAGGAGTGCAAGATTTGGAGAAAAGTTGGAGATTTCTGTGTAGAGCATATAAAACTCTATGATAATTTGGAAATGTTCAATAGGCTAGGAGAAACTCAGCTATAGGTCTCTGGGAAGAGGTCAAACCTAGAGTCAAATACAGAAAGGAAGAAATGGGCAGATGGTCAGAGTCCAAAGCAAAGAAAAAAAAAACTGACACTCAAGTATGGTGACAGGAAGATTATGGAAACTCCAGGGTCACCAAAATAACAGCCTAATTTATTCTTTGTCTCTTGTTTCTGGTCATCTCTCTTACCAAAATTCTTTTTTTTTTAATTTTATTTTATTATGTTATGTTAATCACCATACATTACATCATTAGTTTTTGATGTAGTGTTCCATGATTCATTGTTTGCGTATAACACCCAGTGCTCCATTCAATACCCTCTTTAATACCAATCACCAGGCTAACCCATCCCCCCCCATGCCCCTCCCCTCTAGAACCCTCAGTTTGTTTCTCAGAGTCCATAGTCTCTCATGGTTTGTCTCCCCCTCCGATTTCCCCCCTTCATTCTTCCCCTCCTGCTATCTTTTTTTTTTCTTGATTCACTTTTCTCCCAACATCTTTAAAAACTAATTCTCCTATTTCATACATGCAGAGAATTTTTCCAGGCCAACAATACTAGTATCAACAGTATGATGGAGCAAGAGGCAAAAACTATGTGAGCACCAAGGTATTAGAAAGAAATTAGATAAATCCTAATTTTTAAAATATACCAAACTAGACTTATAGCACGTTTTTCTGTAGTTAAGGAATAGAAAAGTTTAAAGTTTGTTGTGTTTTATTTTTTATTTATTTACTTTTTAAGATTTTATTTATTTATTTGTCAGAGAGAGAGACAGAGCACAAGCAGGGAGAGCGGCAGGCAGATGGAGAAGCAGGCTCCCCGCTGAGCAGGGAGCCCGATGTGGGACTCGATCCCAGGACCCTGGGATTATGACCTGAGCCAAAGGCAGACGCTTAACCAACTGAGCCACCCAGGAATCCTCTTTGTTGTGTTTTAAAAAATACCTATACATCTAAGGCCTTTCTTTTCTTGTGTTTTGGCTAAGGTGGGGTTCCTTGAGGAGCAGCTACATCAAATGGTAATCTAAATGAGAAACTAAGCATTTCCTTTCTGCTTCTCATCCTACCGAACTGACAGTTCTTATACTCAGACGTCTGGGTGTTTTAGGCTTTAATGCTCAGAGTAGAATATCATTTGTTATATCACTAAACTTGACAAACTACTGCAAACTGAGATTATTCCCATCACTGTACTTCCAGGTTTCGGTCTCTAATGAAGCAATACAAGTTGGCCTAACCATGAATTAGCAAAGGTGCCATTAACAATAGTGTTCAATTAATGCTAAAATTTTCAATTTGCCTCATGCCTAAAACTATAATGATTCCTTCTTAAATATTAATAATGTTAGGTGCTATTATAATAGCTGTTATAGAAACTCAAAGAGAGGTGTTAGCTACTATTAGTTTAAATTATAACACTAAAGAAACTCAGGGGTTCAAATTAAAAATCTTCCACTATACACCTGAAAGAAAAAATCTAAAACTCTAAAAAAGGAATTGCAGAGAATGGAACTGAGATGAGATGGAGGGAAGAAAAGTTTTTCTAAATATTATCTATTTTAACTTCTCCATTTAAAGAGAAAACCTAGGAGCCTAACTTGTTCCAAGCCTCAGAAATGTTTAATTACTCATATGGAACAAAGAAACAGCACCCTAGGTGCAATTAGAGGTGGAGACCTCCCCCAGAAGGAAACTTTTCTCTTTTATATCTTTATAGAAGCCCTGTGAAAAATATAGCCGCATCTTCTCCGAGTCTTATAAGGAGTAGATACACTGTAGGCACTTTCAGACAAAGTTGGGCCTTCTTAATTAGCATTGCCATATAAATAAAATAGTGGTCTACAGCTTTTATGTATTTTATTCTTTCAAGCTCACTATCTTTAAATACTAATTATTCCACTGTCTTCTGATTAAGACTGTGACAAGAGTGCTCGTTTCAGCAGCGCATATACTAAAAGACTGTGACAAGATCTGGATGAAAACTTCTGGTAGTATAGCCATCAAAATGTTATAAAGGCCACAAGGAAAGGTGAGGATTTGATTGTCTTTCTGCCCAAATAAAAAAAAAATAGCCTAAAAGCCACCAAAATGTCAAGGAAAGTATCCTGGAACATAATCCCTATATGGTTCTCTAATCTGATGGAGATACTCTTTTACTTCTCTCTCCACTTCTTCCAAAGCTGTTCCTTCCATTTAGAGTTCTCTACATACCTTTCTTGTCTTCCCAAACCACAGATACCACCCCAAACCAAGTTCATGTTACTTCACCTTGGAAACCAATTCAACTATTCTAACTTCAAAAGGGCTATCTTCCCTTTTTCTGCACTATTGGTGCAGAAAACTACAGGTTTGTAATTTTCTTTGCTTACATTTCCTCCAGCAAAAACACAAGTACTTGAAGAACAAATTAACATATCAGTGTCATCATTATGATCTCCACAGCTCCTACTACTGGCATAATCTATAGACAGCTAATCCGGCTATCCACTGAACTCTCAATCTTGAACTCCTCTGTTACCAACTTTATGATATTGAGCAAACATCAAAGTATTATTTGCTTCTGTGTCTTATTATAAGGACTAACTAGGATCTTACACATGAAGTATTGAATACACACCTAGCACACAATAACAGCCTAATGAATGTTAGAGGGTATATGAGTCATTCATTATTAAGGAAAGAATAGATGTGTCAATTCGCACAATTCCAGGGTGCACTATTTACATTTCAGTCTATGTAAATAGAAGGATGAACCTCTACCTTTATTCTGTTTATCACATAGGCATGTCATATTTACTATTTTTTTTCTTTTAGTGCTATTTGTTTGAACTTGTGATAAACTTTAAGAGTACAGTAATGGAAAAGACACAATTTCACTGCCCTCCTGTAAATTACCATCTTTTATAAAAGGGAATGCCATTTTATTACCATGAACATGGTACTTGTTAAGTTCCCCCAGCATTTAGTGTAGGAGTTGAGTTCTTTATCCTGCAATTACTTTGTGACATTTCTTTGCTGCCAACTACCAAGTTCAAAGTTTTGATAGGATGTGTCAGACAGACATGATCTGCCAGCATGTCTCATTCCTCCCAACTGATTAATCTATAAAGATAAAATGAACATATAAAGCTATGGGATTCTCCAAGTCCAAAAGTGAACATACCTCCAAAAAGGTAAAGCAGACTTGATTTTTTTTTTTCCCCTTCAAAACCCTTTCTTTCAGCTTTGCTTTGTAAGTTGTGAGATGCCTGGGGCTAATCTTTGACTGAAAATTCATCTCTGATTCAGTAGCCTTTTTTTTTTTTTGAACTTTCTACTTCTTTGATCTATTCCATCTCCTTTTTGTTGGTCCTTTATCTCCAAATAATAAATTTCTTCAATCTGAGATAGACACCTCAGGTGCAGTAACCAGTAACAGATTGCTGGTAGAGGATCCTTTTGTGTGAGTACAAATGCCCATATAGGACACAAAATAACCATACACACCACCGTTCTGTGCAAACAGCAAACCATGAGCCCATTCCTTTGAAATTATCTCCTTGGTCTCAGTTATATCAAAACATCAACAATTTTGCCCAATTGAATATTTAATAAACATATCACCATGGACCTCAACATTCAGAATCTACTAAGGCAAATGAGTAGGTGGGCAACCATTAATAACATATGCTTGAATAGTAGATTAATTATAAATGCATCTGAATCTCTATTGGGGCAATATTCAAGAGGGACACTGGAAGCTCTGTGAAATCAGAGTAAGACAGTTCTCCATGTCCCATCCCATGTCTTTCAAATCTCTACTCTTGCTTTAGCAGAAATAAAATAGGGGTTCTATAATTCCATTTCTTCTGGGAGAGATCCTCTCTCCTACTCCCCTCCAACACCCTAGCCTGTCCATCACACCATTGGCTTAGAGACCATTAGCACTAATGGTATTGTCCTTTTGTCCCTATTTTCATTGGTCACTTTTAAAACATCATTTTCCAAATTATACCTACACCCACTTTCTAGTCCTGACATAGGTTATTATATTATTTTTTTTAGCCAATCTCTCACTATTCTCCACTTCTTAAAATTTTTTCACTATGTCCTATGGAACTTGTCATTCATCAGAAACATCCTCTATATCTTTAATCTCTTCTCTTAATGTTTCCTTTTCCTTTGCCTTGTAGCAGAAATCTGGTTCTCCCAGGAGACTTTTCTTCCTTGTCAGCCTTCTCAAGTGGACGATAACTACACTCTTGTTTTCTAGACGGTAGACAGATATGTTCCATGGTCTTATTTGCCAATCTTAGATCATTCCTACTCCATTCTCCCTATAAACCACACATTTTGAATCTTATGTGTGGGGATTCACAGTGCCTGGATAGATAAAATCTGACTTGTATATGCCTCTGGATGAGACTAATTGAAAAGCAAAGGAGGAGTACCTGGAACGCTGGGCCTCCTTTGAAGTTTCTAGGCTGAAAGCAGCCAGATTCTTACTGCTGCACAAGGTTCTCATCTAGGGAGTAAATGTTTAAAATACAGGCACCAATAGTGGTCACGTACTTCATGAACTCTTTGCCTTGCACGCACGTCACAAGCACCGCTGCTCTTATCACGTACTTCCCCATATCTTTTGTCCTGATCATTAAAGCTACACATTCCTTCTTGTTTTTCTCTTGCATGTAGTGTATTGATAAAACTCACAATAAAAGCGGAGATAGAGCTTGGCTTGAGACCTTTTGCCACTAGAGCGTCTGGTCCCCTCATCCTCTCCTTTCTCCTACTTTGGTGTCTGGAGTAATCTTTCCATTCACCATCTCAGGGTTTGTTGGCCAAACCCAACACTTACGCTGTAAGAGCATGACCCTCATTACTCCTCTTTACTACACTTATCTATAAATTCTAGTTCTCATCATCTTGTGTCTAGAAGATTTTTATATCCTAACTTACTGTTATTTTCTTTCATACTACTCCTGTTATATTTTGTACCTAGTGTATTAAAAGGTACCAGGGATTTGGTTTCATTCAGTCATGGTAAGGCCAACAGTTTAGGTGCCAATTGCCTTTGAAAAGATAGTTTGTTACTTATAGTTCTCAAGGGAAGTGGACACACCACACTAAACAGGGTCACATACAGAAGAACTAGATGGGTCAGGAGGCAGAAGGAGGCAAAGAAAAAGCATGGAGAGAGACTTTATTGGGCTTATTGAGGGAAGGAATGGACAAAACAGAATAGGTAAGCTGAGTAAATTTAGGATTGGATAGTTTTAATAATTTTAGTGGTCTCTGGACTATAGAGGTGGTTCCAACTTGTCCATTATCTGGCCCTGGAGTGATTTAGAGCAAAGGGAATATTGGCTTGGTATGTCTTGTCCATATGTCCCATTCTACATTAATTTCACTTCTTTTTTTTTCAGATATTATTTATTTATTTGACAGAGAGAGAGAGAGACAAGAGAGGTAACACAAGCAAGGGGAGTGGCAGAGGGAAAAGCAGGCTTCCCACAGAGCAGGGAGCCCGATGCAGGGCTCGATCCCAGAACCCTGGGATCATGACCTGAGCTGAAGGCAGATGCTTAACGACTGAGCCACCCAGGCGCCCCTCATTTTACTTCTTAACCAGCTTAAATTTCATTTCCCATCATTAAAATTACTTCCTGTATACACCATCAATTCCTTTGGCTTTCTTTCATTCCTTACACTTGCTTAACAAAATTCCTACTGCAGATACATCTATGTATCCACATACAACTGTACCTCATCAGCTGAAGAGTTAGAGGAAAACATACCACTGCTAACTAATGTCACTTTAATTTCATGATTATTATTCTGAAGACCATTATTCTTGCTGTCATACAATTGTACTACATTTCTCAATCTCCAAGTCCCTAGACAACTATTTCACACTCTCTTCAAATCTCCAAAACCTTCTCCTCGTGCTTATGCTCAACTGATGATTTTGTCTTCTACTTCACTTCCACACATTCCTAATACCACTTTTACTCAAGTTTCCCTGCATTTGTGCCAATGTATTCTATCTTCCCTGTCTTCCCTTATGCTATACTATAAATGACCCAGATCCTAGTTAACCACTTCCACTTTTAAACTTTAATTCATCCCTTCTCCCCTAGTTAAGGCCACTTCCCCCACAATCTTCCCTCACTTTCATGTACCACCAGATTCTCTCTCTGTTGGAGCAATTCATTTTCACACAAGCATACTATAATTTATGATCCTCTCTCCCACACCTCCCCCAAAAAACCTCTCTTTCAGTTTGATTTCTCCTCCAGCTAACTCTACATTTTTGTGACTCCATACAACAAAAGTCTTTGAAAGATCTGTCTATACTGATTTTCTTCCAATTTACCCCTCCTATTTTTTCTTCAACCCATTTAATTTAGAGATTTCCCTTCTACTGTTCCACTGGAAGTTCCATTACTCAAGGTCACCAATAATCTCTGAGTTGTGCATTCCAATGATTAAATCTCAGTTTTCCTTTTATTTGACTTATCTGTAGCATTTGACACCATTGATCACTCCTCCCCATCATGGAAGGAAAAGAACTTTCTTCTATCAGTTTCCTAAATTTGATACCCTCCTGATTTTCTTTCCTACCTGACGGGATCTTTCTTATCACCTCCTTTTGCTTATTTTTTCTCACTTCCCTTACTTTTTAGGTTCAGAATGTTCCACGTCTCAGTAATTTGGACAATTTCTCTTCTCTATACTATTCCCTTGTTGACCTTACTCAGTCTTATGATTTTGAATACCATCTAGTGATGATATTTCCCAAATGTATAAATTCAGGTCAGAGTTCTCCCTGATCCCCAAACTTATAACAAAATGTACAAGTAAATCTTCACTTTTACAAGTAGATCTTCACATGGCAACTTAACACATTTAAAATAATATTGCCAATCTCCACCTCAAAATTGCTTCCTTATCTATATAAATAGAAACACCATCATTCTGGATATTCTGTCAAAAAACATTTTTCTTTCATAGACATCGATGTCCCTGTTCCAAATACATCCAGAATCTGACCATAGGTCTTCACCTCCACCATTATCTCCCAGATTCATGCCACCATTATCTCTCATCTGGATTAATGCAATAACCTCCTAACATCTCCCTACTCCTGTTCTTGTCCCCCATAATCCATTTTCAACATAGAAGCATAGTTTCCATGTCACTCAAAATAAAAACAAATCCTTTACAGCAGCCTACCAAGTTCTAAGGAGCTATCAGTCCGCTCATTCTCCAATCTCATTTCTTCCTATTTTCCCTACTATATTCACTCTGCTCCAGCCATATATTTCTTGCTGCTCCTCAGATATACTCGACCCACTCCTGCCTCAAGGCACTGCATGCTTTCCTCTGTCCCTAAAATGCTCTTTTCCAGATGTCTATGTGGCTCATTCTCTCACCTACTCTTGGTCTTTATTCAAATGTCCTCTTGTCAATGAAACTACCTAAAAATACCAGATTTGAAATTTTAGGCCTCACTTCATCATTACATCACCCTTTTCCCTCCACTGTTCTTTTCCATATTGCTTTGAACCATCCCACATACCTTATATTTCAATTACTTATTTATATTACGTTAATAAATATGCACCCTCTTTCTGTCCTCTCCTCAAAGACTCTACCAGAAGGTAAGCCCTTTGGGAACAGAGATTTGAATCTCTAATGTTAGGTACAGTGCTGGATATACAGTAGGTGCTCAATTAATTTGTGTTGAATAAATGAATATGAATCAATAGAGTATGAAGGAATCAAGAATCAGCACCTCTACTTTCTTCTCCTTCAGATATTCAGAGATTTTATCTTTATCTCTCCTCTCTGAATCTTATAAGCAATTCCTTATTTCTTGAAATATTTTCTACTAATCATTAAAACCTCATTAAGGTTTTCATTTCCATGACAAATGCCTGATATTACCTATGAATTTCAAGAGTGTGTGCCATCTTAAATGGATGTCAGGTGATGGAGGAATGATGGTGCCTCTTTTCTGTGCCCCTGAATTTACAGTCTTACCTACACCTTTTTGAATCATCTCTCTCCCTGTGCACTTGCTAACATTGGTAACATATAGTATAACTGAGAGAAAAATGAGTGAGTGCATCATATTTAAACCCAGTTATGTAGGCACAGCTTTTGCTATCTCTGGATAAGACTGGCTAGGCTTACAGCAAACTATTACCCACTTGGCTGATTTAGTCTTCTCATTCAGCCACATAAAAATGCCACCTGCTACTCACTTGACTGGATATGGAATGATGTGAACATTTACTAAAGAAGACAGAAAAATAACACAGCATTTGTGATTCATGTGTTAAAATTAATTTTCTTTCTCTATCCCTCCCTCTTTCCATCTCTCTCTGTCATATAACTTTCACAACAGACTGTGTTACCCCAATATTGAGCCCATTACATTATTGCATTTTTACTTTCATTCTGGGCTATCCGTTCTCCAAATACATCTATCTATTCAACTGGCTCTTTTATGAAAAGATTATTGATAGCTAAGTCCACATTAGAGATTTCCAGTGAGATGCAGCATATTCCCTCAACAATCTAAAGAAAAGATTTATAATGTCATTGTAGAATATCATTCAGATACCTTGGCCCATTAAGTTGCAATTGATGCTTAACTAATGTGCTTTCTCTTGAAGTGCCTATCTTTCCACGGCAATAGATAGCAATATGCTAGGAGATGGAGATGTGATGGGTGATGGTTCAGCTTAAGATTGCTATCTAAGAGAGAGGCTAACTAGAGTTCAAAGGGAATTTTATATTCATATACAGTCATATCTGAGGAAGTAGCCTTTCTTCAATCAGATTAAAATTCTTACCTATCAAGACTAAATCTCATATTTTTACTGTTACTTTTAACTAAACTAGAGAAACAGAAAAATAGGATCTGGATTTATGAAACTGTAAATTAAGTACCTGGCAATAGAAAAAGCTCATCAGATATCCTTTATATTTTCAGATCGAGTAAAAAAAACAAACAACAAACACCTTTGCAGTTTTGGTTTATTTTTTAGGTACCTATGTCCTCAGTTTTCAGAGATAACACTATTGATTGGTCCATGCTTAGACCATTTTCTTAAACAAGAGACTAAAATTTCCACAAAATGCTTGCCAGATATTCCCATATTAATGCCTAGACAATACTGCAAATTCAGCACCTTAAAAACTCGACTGCTTCTCTGCCCCAGGCTACTTCTTCCTCTTTCTTTTGGGGAAATAGAATGGCATAATAACAACCAGGACTGGGGTATAGGACAACAGGAGTTTGGGTCCCAGCTGTGATACTAACCAATTGTTTTACTCTGGCTGGGCAGACTCCTTAACCTCCCTGATCCTTCGCTTTTTTATCTGAAAAATGGGGATAACAAGAGCATATTTGACTCAGAGGTTTGTTATGAGGCTTAAACACTGATCTCATTGAAATCTCTATAGAAGTATTAGCTGTTTTATCACTGTTATTTCTTTGTTTCCTATCTTGATTAATAACAATAACCATCTTTCAAGTTACCCTAGCTAAAAATTGGAAGGTTGTATTTAATACCTCTCCTTCTAAAATAATTTAGTTACCAAACTATTTCTATCACATAAGAGTGTTTTATCTGCTCCTCTCCTTTTCATTTTCTCTGTCATTATAGTAGTTCCTATCTAAATTATGTTTCTCTGGTTATTGAACTAGACGTAGCTATTCTACCTCTTTCCAATCTATATGTCATACTACCTTCTGATTTATCTTGCTAAAAGTGGGCTAAGATCATGTCTCCCTCAATCCCCTAAAACCTTCAGTCTCTCTCATCACCCACAGAAGAAGCTTTTCAGAATAGTATTCTAGGTTTTCCTCAATCTGGTTTTAAGCTAGTATTCCAAGTTTATGTTCTGGTACACACTCTACCTTCTCCATATTTGGCTTTTAACCAAACATTTCCATTCATCTGTATTCTTTTTCATATAGTTCCGTCAACCTTTCCTACTTCTCTACCTATAGAAATACTATTCATTTTTTTAAACTAGGCTTCCAAGTTTATTATCATGACATTTTAACAAAACATAATTAATGTTGATATATAGGACTTTAAACATTGAATTTAACAGGTTTAGATGAACTGAAATGATATTTTAATTAAAGGAGGGTGGAACTTCATGGTCTGGGAAATAGTTACTTGCAAATATAAGTGTATAATTGAATACTGGCTTAAGTTTGTATTATAGAAAATATTGAATTTTAGCATTTAAAACATTGATTTATACTTTATTTTTAAATAGTTAAATATACAAGTTGATCTTATGGGCTTAACATTGACCTTTCCCCTCCTTTATCTCACAGTGCCATATATCGCTCATTTCCTTATTTGGAATGTTTTATTATAATTAATTCAGCTGTATCTCTCATTTTTTTTGTAGATAAACCACATTACTTTTTTTTCAAAATGGGGAGAAAAAGCAGTTAGAACTCTGAAGTTACTGAGTTTCTGTCCCTTGCTTATAGCATACCATGTTTCTTCTTCTTTGTCTTAATTTTAGGGACCATTACCTTAAAGTGATCATCACAAATGTAAAATACCAAGTTAAACCTTACAAAAGATTTTTGCCCAAAATTTTCATACAAGTATGAAATTATTAGTAGAGTATAGGATCATAACTGTATTGTAAACTTAGATATATCTTTTTTGGTTTCTATCTAATATTATATTTTAAAATATGTTAAAGGATAATCAATATGTTAAAGGGTAAGAGAGAGAGAGGGTATCATTTTAAGGCCCTTGCACCTCTGTGCTAACATCTGGGTGCCTTGTGCATTATCTGTAATTGGCATTACAAGCCAGGACAATCCTATCCATTTTTAAAGCCATATCTCAAATTTCCTTTAGGAAATCCTTTCCAATCCAGATTGATTAATACAGTATTTCTTGTCTTTCTCCCTGGTTTGCCATTTTTAAAGCACTTACCCCATTTTGCTTTGCATACATTTTTATTTTAATGTCTATCTCTATATTCAATTATAAATTCCTTGAGAGCAGAAATTGTATTATTTTCTAGTTTTTACCTTTAGCACTTTCATAGTCCTATCATGAAGACACTCAATAAATGTTTGTTAAATAGAACAGTTGATTTTAATTCCAAAGTGATTTATTAATTGCATCTATTTGTCAAATATCCTTCAAAACAATAAAACAAGCAGGGCGCCTGGGTGGCTCAGTCATTAAGCGACTGCCTTCAGCTCAGGTCATGATCCCAAGGTCCTGGGATCAAGCCCCACATCGGGCTTCCTGCTCCGCGGGAAGCCTGCTTCTCCCTCTCCCACTCACCCTGCTTGTGTTCCCTCTCTCGCTGTGTCTCTCTCTGTAAAATAAATAAATAAAATCTTTAAAAAAAATAAATAAATAAAGCAATGGAATAAAATGGAGTTATTGCGGAGCACCTGGGTGGCTCAGTCATTAAGTGTGTGCCTTTGGCTCAGGTCATGATCCTCGGGTCCTGGGATCGAGCCCCGCATTGGGTTCCCTGCTCAGCTGGGAGTCTGCTTCTCCCTCTCCCACTCCCCCTGCTTATGTTCCCTCTCTCGCTGTGTCTCTGTCAAATAATAAAATCTTAAAAAAATTTAAAAAAAAAGTAAAATGGAGTTACTGCTCTTAAATGGCTTATAGTAAATTAAAATCAATTTTTGACATCTATGAAAAGGAATTCAGATGTGTCTAATTTTCATTTTCTGAGATTATTCTATACAGGCATGCCTGACAGCTGAAAAAGTCCAAAGCAACCATGAGGGAAAAAAGGAGCCTATATTGACCTAGGATAGAAAAAAAAAATACAGTGATATTAAAGGTAGTATTATAGACCAAACACTTGTGTTCCCCCAAAATTCATATGTTGAAGACCTGATCCGAAATGTGATGATAGAAAGGTGGGCTTTTGGGAAGTAATTAGGTTTAGGTAAGACCATGGAGGTAGAGGTCTCATGATGAGATTAGTGCCCTTTTAAGAAAAGCAAGCAACACCAGATCTTTCTCTCTCAGCTGTATGAAGATATAGCAAGAAGGTGGTCATCTGCAAGCCAGGAAGAGGGCTTCACCAAGAACCAAACCTGCTAGCACCTTGATCTTGGACTTCCCAGTCTTCAGAACTGGGAAATAAATGTTTGTTATTTAAGCCATCCAGTCTATGGTATTTTGTTATAGTAGCCCAAGCTGAGTAGGACAGATCAGCTTGTATGTTTTTCAGTATCTGACCTTGAGGACTCTGAGAATCCTCCCTCAGTCTTCAATTGACCTATATCCAAGTTCTAAGAAGAATTGGAGCACTTGTGAAAAATCTCAATCAGAAAACACTTTCCAGAGCTTTTCAACCCTAGGTTTCCTGAACAAGGCAAACTACCCATTTACTGTACTCTCAGAGCACCTAGTTTATAACATTGCATTTTTCCTTTTGGTCATTTCAAATATTTTGGAAAATGCACGCACACACACACACACACACACACACACACGAAGTTTACCATTATGCCATTGTTTTCTATTTTAGTTTAAAATAAATTTCTCTCCTTCCACCATCACTACTCAGAAGTAAATTTATGAAAGTTCAGCTTTTCCAAAACTTATATTTTGAAAGCAATTAATATATGTATCCTCTTCCATAAGCCTGAGAAGTGTTAGTTTATCTCTTTATCCACACTACCAGCTACGATGCCTTGTAGGTATGTGATCTTTAATATTAATCTCTATCATCTGTTCAGTGTTTACTAAGCATTTGGAGTTGTGTTAAGTACTTTAAACATACAATTTTAATCTTATAAAAATACTGAAAGATGGATGCCACTCTAATTCCTATATTTCACAAGAGTTAACTAAAGATTAGAGAAATTAAGGAACTTGTTTTTCTATGTTTGAGTGGTGAGTGCTGAATTTAAACGGTAAATCTAGCCCAAGAAACATTTGTCAAGCCACTATAATGTATTTTCTCAATATTTTTAAGCAAATGAGTGCATAAAGCCGATATAAAAAAGATTTAAGGGCATAAAATGCTGTTTTGTTTGGTCATTCTACCCTCTACCTCCACTTTAAACCTATTAAATTTATAGAGAAAATTAGTTTTGAAAATCCATTGAAAATCTCTTAATAATCTCTGCTAGTGGAAATAAGCTATGGAGAAAAAGTAGATCATCCAAAAGTCATGTGTTTTTGCCTTTGAAGTCAATCATATGGCTTTGTATATTATCTGTACCTTCCTAATTACATATAACTTAGGCTAATACTGAAATGAATAATGGAATAATTTTTTTAGCCCCTCATGATCGAAAAATAATAGAGCAAATTTGGCCCCTACTAAATATTCTAAAATTAAATATTTTCAAATCCTTAACATGGTTTATTCACTTATAGATAACTGGGAATTTTAGAACTTACCTTCCAAAAGTGATGAGGATATGCTTTAGTGCTATATGTGTATTGATCAAATGCCTCTCCCCTTTGTTTTTTTTGTTTTTTTTTTTAAAGATTTTATTTATTTGACAGAGAGAGGCACAGCAAGAGAGGGAACGCAAGCAAGGGGAGTGGGAGAGGGAGAAGCAGGCTTCACGCAGAGCAGGAAGCCCGATGCGGGGGCTCCATCCCAGGACCCTGGGATCATGACCTGAGCCGAAGGCAGTCGCTTAACGACTGAGCCACCCAGGTGCCCCTGCCTCTCCCCTTTGAAACCAGGTAGCACGTATTACTTTTACTACATATTGACACTTAATTATTCCTGATCTCAGCTCTACTAATTACTAGCACATGCTCTTGGGATACTAATGTCAACCTAGCTGCTCTGTAAAAGGGGAGGGTATTTAGATGAGCTCGGTCTTTCCCTTGAGATGAGTATTAATTCTTCAAGTACTCCAATAGAACCCCAGTCCTTGAAAATATAGAGAAAAATCACTAGAAAACCTCTAAGGTCTATTTCTAATGCCAGAAATTCTAAACTCCATGACACATCATATTAAAAGAATATTTTATTGTGGTGTGGCCATGTCTTACTTCTTTAGTTACCCTGCAGGTTCCCTCGAGGCAGAGATCACATTTTACATAGTTGGTTGAATCCATGTTAAAATAGTCGATATGCATTCACTGAAACAATGCACAAATAGACTCTACTGTACAACTACCAGATCCAACATAGCTTGAAGGATAGGAACACAGGCTTATGCATCTCAGGAGCATCTGATTCACTATGGGAGGGGGAGGGGGTCAATAAAGGATGCCTCCTAACAGATGTCCTATGAACTCTATTAGTTCCTCCTGACAAAATTACTGCTTCATTAAACACACTATTTGTGCATGATTTTTCCTTCTGTATCTGGCTAAAGTTTTTTTTCCCTGTGCCTTTGATTGTATTCAGTATAACTTTTCTCCAGTAATGGTACCTTCTAGCCCACATTCATTCATGTGATATGGCATGTTTGATCTACTCACATCCAGCCACCAAGCCATGGTCCCTAGGACATGAGTGCCTGTTCCTGCATTACAATTTGATGTCTATTTGACTATGAATGTAGTAGTTGCAAGCAGACAGTGTTGACAAAGGAAAGGACAGGGATTTGGAAAGAAAGTTTCTTTAGAATGTAAGGTAGTATACAAGATGATGAAGCAGGTGGGGGAGATCAAGCCAAAAAAGAAGGAATCTGCTAAATTAATTAAAATAAACAGTAATTTGCTTGAGGGAACACTATGTGGAATCTTTTGTCAGATTTAGTGCATGCCTTTAATTTTTATTAATTGTATAATACATGAATTTGTTTTGTGGTGTGTGTATTTGTGGTGTTTGCTGCAGCCAGTTGCTTATTACACTTTGAGTCTCAAAAGCTAATAACAAAGTGGTGTGTGTAGAGTGTGTATGTGTGTGTGCTCACTAACTATGAATTCTATGATTTGTGTTTTACTTCTCTTTGATTCTCAAATTTTTCTTTGCTCTCTCAATCACTAAATGAATGTGTGTATTTTTATAAACCTAATTGTGGTTCACTAAACACAAAAATCTGAACTACAAAAAAGATACAGACATACCTTGGAGATATTGCAGATGCATTCCATGCCACCACAATAAAGTGAGTATAATAATAAAATGAGTCCAATAAAATTCTTGGTATATAAAAGCTATGTTTGTACTATACTGTAGGCTATTTAGTGTGCAATAGTATTATCTAAAAAAACACTCTATATACCTTAATTTAAAAATATTTTATTGCTAAAAAAATGCTAACCACCATCTGAGCTTTCAGCAAGTCATTATCTTTTTGTTGGTGGAGGGTCTTGCCTCAGTGACTGATGACAGATCGGGGTGGTGGTTGTTAAAGGTTGGGGTGTCTGTGGCAATTTTTTAAAATAAGGTAACAGTGAAGTTTGCTACATCAACTGACTTTCACAAATTATTTCTCTGTAGTACGTGATGCTGTTTGACAGCATTTTATCCACAGAACTTTTTTTTCAAAATTGGTGTCGATCTTCTCAAACCCTGCAGTTGTTTTACCAACTAACTTTATATAATATTCTAAGTCCTTGGTTGTCATTTCAACAATCTTCACAGCATCTTCACGAGGTGTAGATTCCATCTCAAGAAACCATTTTCTCTGCTGATCCATAAGAAGCAACTTCTCATCTGTTAAAGTTTTATCATGAAATTGCTGTAATTCAGTCACATCTTTAGGTTCTACTTCTAATTTTAGTTCTCTTGCTATTTCTTTCACATCTGCAGTTACTTCCTCCATTGGAGTCTTGAACCCCTCAAAGTCATCCATGCAGATTGGGATTGACTTCTTCCAAACTCTGTTAATATTGATGTTTTGACATCTTCCCATGAATCATAAATATTCTTTAAGACATCTAGAATGGTGAATCCTTTCCAGAAGGTTTCAATTGACTTTGCCCAGATCCATCAGATGAATCACTATCTATAGCTATAGCCTTTCAAAATGCATTTCTTAAATAATAAGACTTGAAAGTCGAAATTACTCTTTAATCTCATAGGCTACATAATAGATGTTGTGTTAGCAAGCATAAAAACAACAGTATGATAGTAACATCAAAGATCACTGATCACAGATCACCATAACAAATACAATAATGAAAAAGATTAAAATATTGTGAGAATTATCAAAATATGACACAGAGACATGAAGTGAACAAGTGCTCTTGGAAAAATTGTTCTGATAGAGTTGCTCAACACTGGGTGGCCACAAACTTTCAACCTTTAAATTAACAACACAATGTATGGATCTTTAGGAAGTAATGAGAAAGAGAAAAAAAAATAGAACATGTAATATTTCCATTGGCTCTAAAAGATTTATTTGAGATCCTAGTAATGTCATCCAATGTTTGTATTCCTGCTGAAAACTATAGGCCACTCAGTCATTCATTTATTCAGCAATTTCCTAAAAAAAATTAAGTCCCTACCATAACCTAATTAATTTTTACATGTTTTACAATCCAAGCACAAGACACTGGCAATAAACAGAATTGCTTCCATAATCAATAACATCAAACAAACAATTACACACAGACATACAATAAGAGAGGAGAAATATTACTGGGCATTTCTAGTCAACAGTAGTGTGGCTTCTTGACCAGTCAAGAGTTTGAGCTTTGCGCTGTTCATTTGTAATCTTTGGTTAAGTGTGTTATTATCTCTAGGGCTTAGTTTCTTCATCCTTAAATTTGAAATTATATATTTACCTGTGAGTGTTTAAAGGTTAATGAAGCGATTGTATGTAAAATCATTTAACATATTGCCTACAACAGAGTAGGTTCTCAATCACGAAGTCTTTGTTGTGTGATTATTATTACTATTATATCATCATTACTACTATTATTTACCTTATTTTGAATAATTTAGATTTTCTCCTATTTCTTTGGTAGGTATGAACTAGCCTTCCTACTCTCAGTCATTCGTCTTCCCGACTCAGTGGTCAGCATTTTCAGTTAGGTAATTCTTCATGCTATAAGTGGAACCATTTATCAAAACTTAACAAATTTCTTCCTCATGTACAAGAAGAAACCATCCTGGAATATTCTCTGTCCATTGAAACGTGCACTCAGGCGGTGACACGGAAATCAGTACAGCAGAAGCTAATGATCTGGTTCCATTAACAATTGCTCATTTGGGTGGTAAGTGACCTGAGACGAAAAGAAAATGCAATTTTGCCTGCCAATACAGTAAAAAATGGTTGCCATTACAGTTCTACTGAGATTATAATCAATGATACTTTTTATTGGCTCAATTGAACTACATTGTAGCTAATTAAATCCCTGTTTTGATGACATGGAGTAAAATGAAGGAGTCTAGTATCTTTCATGGCTTGTACAAAATTAGCTCATGTACTTAATGCCTTTTTAATAGCAGGAAGTCACCTTGTTCACCTGACAAATTAACCTTCTCCTTAACCAAATAATTTTTATCTCTACATTTAAAAAAATGTTTAAAAGTTCTCACATCTTCAAAGAAGATGGTTATCCTTCTGCAATTCTTGAGTTAAGGTTTTTACTGTTCCTTTCTTTAAATATAAATATAGGGTTAAATTTTGTTTTATATGGAAATTGTCAACTTTAACAGATTTCCAACTGACTGTACTACTGACAAGCTATTAAGAGCTTTAAAGCTGTCATACCCTTTTATTATCCAGAAAGTCATATTATTAAACACTCATACAATATTTTGTCTATTATTGTTATTAGGATCAAATTGTGTCAAAATATGATTTTCTTTTTATAAGAATCATTATGGAATACAAGAGTGAGTATATAAAACTTATGGTTTAAGTTGTTTCCCAAACATTTAGGTTTTCCTGATATTCATCATGTTTTCAAGTCAAAGAACAATTTGCTTCTAAGAAGACATGTACCTGGAATTGCCTAAACCTAGTTAATTTTGTATGACCCATGATGGTGATATTTTCTAAACTTTTTTATTATCATAAATCTTCCATAACATAAAAAAATCTTCCCACATTGAGAGTTTTCTCTTAAAATCTAAATACTAAGATATGCAGAAACAACTGTGTAGAAATTACAGACTTTTTTTTTTTAATTTTATTTATTTATTTGAGAGAGAGAGAATGAGAAACAGAGAGCATGAGAGGGAGGAGGGTCAGAGGGAGAAGCAGACTCCCCGCCAAACAGGGAGCCTGATGCGGGACTCGATCCCAGGACTCCAGGATCATGACCTGAGCCGAAGGCAGTCGCTTAACCAACTGAGCCACCCAGGCGCCCGAAATTACAAAGACTCTTAACTATAGAGAACAAAATGATGGTTACTGGAGGGGTGGGGGGTGGGGGGTGGGTTAAATATGTGATGGGTATTAAGGAGGGCACTTGTGGTGAGCACTGGGTGTTGTATATAAGTGATGAATCACTAAATTCTACACCTGGGACTAATATTACACTGTATGTTAACTAACTAGAATTTAAATAAAAATTTGGAGATAAATAAATAAAATTAGGGGGAAAATTATAAAGAGTCTTGGGAGATGCAAAGAAATATTCACATAGTGATTATTATAGCTTTTTATTTAATTCCTCTTACAACAGAAAAAAAAACTAGATGAAAGCCACTAGACACCACCCATTGACTAAGAGCCTTGAATATTAAAGGGCTGGCCACTTACAGATATGAAATTAGTAGTTTTAACACACCTAGGAAGATATCAAGAGAGACCTAGGGGAAGTCCACGTGGACCTCTCTATATATTAAATTGAATAAATAGAAAGTTAAAACAAGTGGCACCTGGATGGCTCAGTCAGTTAAGCATCCAACTTTTGATTTTAGGTCAGGTCATGATCTCAGGGCCGTGAAATCGAGCCCAGTGTCAGGCTCCATGCTGGGTGTGGAGCCTGCTTTAGATTCTCTCTCTCCCTTTGCCCCTCTCCCCTTTAAAAATAAGTTAAAACAAAATAAAATATATGTTACTTTAAAAAGAGAAATCTCCACAGAGAAACAGATAGGATATAATATCCTGAGCTCATCTCTGAATCTTCTGAAAGCTTTCCAGTACCATGCCAAACTATATTGGACCCTCAAAGACAAACAAACCAACAAACAAAAATACCCTGAAAAATGTTTGCTATTATATAAATATGTTAACATATTTTTAGTTGATAAGTTTGTTTCAGATCACTAAAGTAGTTTTAAAATATTTAAAAGTTTAAAAGTAGGCATATTAAAATTCACATTATTCTAAGTTTAGATATTTTATTTATAATGAAACAAAAGTATTTTAATTTTACTTTTCTTGATTTTAATAGAAAGAAACTCATCAATAAAATATTTTAAAAATCTACATTTTTCCTTATCTCATTTGCAGTTGAGAGAATTGCCATTTTGGCAATGTATCATGATCAAATGATAATTTAATTAATTTTATAAATCAATATCACTTCATATCTAAACTTATGGGATGCACTAAACTGATATTTAGAGGAAAATGTATAGCCTTAAATGTTTATGTTCCAAAAGGAAAAAAAGGATAAAAAAAATATTGAGCTAGTTATCTTTATTATGACATTAGAAAAAGAACAACAGAACAAATTCAGATAAAGAGGAGATAGTAAAGATAAGAGCATTATTTAATGAAATAAAAAACAACAAAAGTTTAAAAATATTTTTAAATTAAAAGAAAGGTTTACCAAACAATATAAATATCTTTATGAACAAATTTCAAAACACAAGTATACACATCCTTATAAAAATTTTGTTTGCCAAAATTGAGTTGAGAAGACATAAAATATATAAATCATACTCTACATTTTAAATAAATTGAACCACAAGCTAAAGCTAAAAGGCTTTCTCCCCCCCAAAAACACCAGAACCTAAGAATTCCATTCCAAAGGAAAGTGAGTTCTTATATCCACCCAAAGACATATACAAAAGTTTAATCATATTTTTATTAATTGCCAAACTCTAGAAGCAATTTGAGGGCTCATAAACACTAAAATGGGTAAATAAGATAAGAGGGTAAGTATTTTAGGCAGAGAAAACATGAGAAACAGAAAACATATAGAGCTGGGAAAAACACCCATGGAGAAGAATCATAAATATCATATTAAAAAGTTTGGCCTTTTTACCAAAAAAGGCATTGACAAGCTTAAAGCAAGGAAGTACTATGATAGGTCAATACATCATTATTTTTAATTTAAATTCAAGTTAGTTAACATATAATGTAGTATTGGTTTCAGGAATAGAATTTAGTGATTTATCACTTACATATATAACCCATTGCTCATCCAAACAAGTGCCCTCCTTAATACCCATCACCCATTTATATCATCACCCCACCCACTTCCCCTCCAGCAACCCTCAGTTTGTTCTCTATATTTAAGAGTCTCTTATGGTTTGCCTCCCTCTCTGTTTTTATCTTTATTTTTCCTTCCCTTCCCCTATGTTCATCTGTTTTGTTTCTTAAATTCCACATATGAGTGAAATCATATGATATTTGTCTTTCTCTGACTGACTTATTTCACTTAGCATAATACATTCTAGTTGCATACACATCGTTGCAAATGGCAAGCTTTCATTCTTTTTGATCGCTGAGTTATATTCCATCGTGGATCCACAATACCATGTCTTCTTTATCCATTCATCAGTTGAAATATGTCATTTACAAGGAGGCTATGGCTGCAGAGAATAAAATGGATTGATATAAAAGGTACTATTCTGGATTTAAGAGTATTTACATGATTGGCCCTTCCATAGCATTTAGTAATCTACTTAAATTTAACTTCCTAGAGAGGCTTTCCTTAATTTTTCTAAAATAGGTACCACTCTTTTATCCAATTTGTCTCTCTCTCGGTTTTTAAAATTTTTTATCATTTATTGAAATTATATAATGTATTTGTTTTTCTACTTTCTCTGCTAAGATGTAAGATCCATGAAAGCTGAATCTTTATTGGTCTTTTCTTTGTTGAATCACCAACACCAAGTACAGTGTTAGTGCACAGTAGTTATTCAATAAATATTTGTTATATTAGTTAAAAGTGAATTCCAAAAGTACTGCATTATATCCTAGGTATAGATGAGCTTTTGTAGATGAGACTTTCACACCATTTCTCTATCTGCTGACTGCACATTTAATTCATATGACTTTTAATAAATGATACCAGTAATATAGGTAATGTCATAAATTCATTTGTATTATGAGATAATATATAACATATGTACATGCATGCTATATAAACATATGTGTTACATACGTATATATAACATATATTATTTCATAATGTGTATGAATTTATTACATGCCTATGTTGATATATATGCTTATTAATATATATTAACATAGAGAAGTGACTGGAGAGGGTGAAAAGGAATTTCAACTATCTTAAAACAAGATCATTCATATAATAACTTCTAATTTCTTTGCTGACAATATTATTTTCCAAAACACAGGCGAAATTATCAAGGAACATCACTGCTCTTCTGATCCTCATTTGAACATCAAGGAAAAACTATCAAAGTTGAACTGTCAAGAACATTAAACAAAAATTACCGTTTCATTTCAGAAATTATGAGGAGGAGCAAAATATTTAGTCATACATGTTCCCTCCTGTTTTGGAAAGCTGGTCTTATGAATTCATATAAAAGAATAAAAATCCTTATAAAAGAGATTTTTTTTTTTACGAGGCTATGAAGAGAAGATGAATTGCATTAGAAAGCTCTCAAAACAATTACCCTGACTATATGGTTAATAATACACTACAAATTATGTCAAAGACGAGTCGGGGAATGTGAATAAAGCACCATGTTTCCTTCATTCATGCAATAAATAATTAAGCGACTGCTATATGACAAATATTGTGTTTAGGACTATTGACATAGTGCCTCTCCTCCAAGAGTTTATGATCTAGTGGGGAATGCAGAGAAGAGCACAGACGGTAAAATATTAGCGTCACAAGTGCTGCGTTGAGGAAAGCTAATGATAACATGGTGCATGCTTGGACTGCCTTACCTGGACTTGAAGGGAAGATATCCTTGGTAAATGAGTTTATATGAGGATTTGAGGAATGAGTAAGAGTTAGACAAAGGCTGGGGAAAGAGTGTTCTAAGAGGAAGACACATAAGTTCAGATTGTTTTTAAAAAACATGTACAAGTAATGGAATCAAGGACATAACAAAGTTCAATGTAAATACAAGTTTTATAGTAGAATAAAAAGTAAAATGAATGGACTGATTACAACAAAATTCTAATAGTGGCCAATAGGGAGTTCTTTGTTTGTTGTTAGAGTCAGAGAAATACCAAGGATGGAGAAACCTGATGATGGGGACAGGTTATTGAATACTGACACAGAGAAAGCTAAACTTTTGCTGCTATCTCAAAAAGAAGAGTCTCCAGAGTGGAAAGACAAGAATAAGCTGCTTTTGGTCAGGGGAAAAGAAATACAAGATGGGTGAAAATACACTAGGGAGACTTCTAGATTTACTAAATGTATTCAAATCTCCTGGCCCATTCTATATTCTTATCATTGCCACTAAGACTGAACAGAGCAATAGCTGAAGCAGGTGTGACTGCTCATTAAAAAATAACCTTCAGCTAGAAAGACACTCAATTCAGCAAAATTAATCAGACTGCCCTTGAAATGATCACATATTTCTGTCTTTTGGTACATTAATTAGTATTCCTGGCAGAGATATAAGGGTCAGGGAGATCTTGGTGGGTAGAGATAGGGAGAAGGATTTACAAAACTTGGACATGGTATTGGTAGACCTTTCTTTGAGAGGATGGAAACATTTTTTATCTTATTTTTTATATTGATTAAAAGTTGGCAGTTTTACAGTTTAGGACAACAAATAATTATGTAACATTATTTCCAACTTACACAGCCAATTTCATGTATATTTGAAAACTTTTAGGTAAGAGTACAGCATAATGGTTGTGTGTGCAATCCCTGGACCCAGAACGTTTGAGTTCAAATATAACTTCTCCTCTTTCTGTGAACCTTGGACAAGTTCAGTCAGTGAACTGGTTTCCTCAACCGGAAAAATGGGTTCAATGATGATAAGTGTCAAGAATTAAGATAAGTTAAAGTACCACATTTTCACAGGTGCTGGCAGAAGACATGAAACCTTTGAGTCAAACACAAAGGATTCTATTTCTCAGGGCACAGGAAGCAGTATGAACTGCATGTTCCCATAGATTTACCTTGGGACAACACAGCAATGGGTCCCGGTAAATGCTTTGTACACAGAAGTCTATGTCACAACTGAGGAAATCTAAGCTTAGGAAATCCCTCCATCTAAAAGGGGGTTTCTAGAAAACCTGATCATTCAAGTTTTACTGAAATGAATAAATTATTTTTATTATTCTGGACAGCAAACAAATCTACTCTCTACTTCGAAAGAAACCTCTCTATCTCCCAAGGCTGTTTTCTATACTAACATGCATGGAAATATAGTCTGGAACAAAAGCTGTCACCAGACATGCAGAAATGTGAGAGAATCATGAAGAAATATTTCTCAATATATCCCATAAGGTTTATTGAAAAGATTACATAAGTTAATGAGTATAAAGCATCTAGAACAGTGCCTGACATAGACAATTTTATGTAAATAACACTATCATTGCAATAACTCAGGTTTGTCTGGATGTTACTTTGAGACACTGGGAAAAGCAGGGCATTCTTTTTTTTTTTTTTTT
>NC_138379.1:65397660-65415271 GCF_054177405.1 Leptonychotes weddellii
TTCAATTTTCAATGACAGCCTAGCTGGATAGAGTATTCTTGGCTGCATATTTTTCTCATTTAGTGCTCTGAATATATCCTGCCAGTCCTTTCTGGCCTGCCAGGTCTCTGTGGATAGGTCTGTTGCCAATCTAATGTTTCTACCCTTGTAGGTTACATATCTCTTCTCCCGAGCTGCTTTCAGGATTTTCTCTTTGTCTCTGAGACTCGTAAGTTTTACTATTAGATGTCGGGGTGTTGACCTATTTTTATTGATTTTGAGAGGGGTTCTCTGTGTTCCAATAATTCTGTTTTAAATAGTATATGTTATTCAGTTTGTTTCTTTTTTTAAAGATTTATTTATTTATTTTTCAAAGAGAGAGAGCACAAGCGGGAAGGGCAGAGGGAGAGGAGAGAGAGAATCCCAAGCAGACTCCCTGCTGAGTGTAGAGCCCTACATAGGGCTCATCCCACCACCCAGAGATCGTGACCTGAACCAAAATCAAGAGTCAGATGCTCAACCAACTGAGCCACCCAGATACCTCCAGTTTGTTTCTTTTGAAGTAAGATACTCTTTGGAAGTCTAGGGTGTTGTTATTTGGGCTTCTAAACTCCTATGTCCCTTGGGTATTACGTGTTCTGTTTGGTTACTTGCACTGGGGAAGGACCCAAGGTCAGGCCCAGTTTTGTCAGACCTAGTGAGTTTAAGGATAGGGCAACTAACTCCATAAAGTACAAAATCAATTTTGATCACTTCCATTTCTTATCACCCCATGGAAACAAAAATAAACTGGCAAGGTTTTAAGTCTTAAAACCTTAAGCAGAAGCTTCATTGGAGAAGGCAGTCTGCAGGTGGTTTTTTTTTTTTTAAAGATTTTATTTATTTATTTGAGAGAGAGAGAGAATGAGAGAGAGAGCATGAGGGGGGGAAGGTCAGAGGGAGAAGCAGGCTCCCCGCCGAGCAGGGAGCCCAATGCGGGACTCGATCCCTGGACTCCAGGATCATGACCTGAGCCGAAGGCAGTCGCTCAACCAACTGAGCCACCCAGGCGCCCCTGCAGGTGGTTTTTAAGGAGAAAAAGGAGTGTAGAGGAATGAACACCCAGGGATTGTTTCACTAGTTCCTCACCTGTGAATTGTTTTGCTCTGCCCATACCTCCCTAAACTCCTACCCTGGAAGATACAGCCTGGGACAGCTAATTCCTGCAATGAAGGGAATGACTGTCTCAAGGTCACATGGGGAGGGGGTCTAGTGGAGTGTGGGATGAATTTTAAAAGCTTTTTCCCAACCAGTCCTTTTATCGTCACCTCATCCACTCCACCCAGTCAGCAGCCACTTTCCACCCATACTGTCTTGATATCCACTATGGTTCGTTAACCATAGCCCTAAGTCTCCTTAAAACCTCGCAGGTGTTTTTGTTTGTTTTTAATTTATTTTATGGAATTTATCTTTCCCAGTTTTTTCTATAGTTTCACTGAAGTTGATATTGGAGGGGGGTAGCTTGAAGCCTTGTTCAATTCCTCATCTCGGTGGGAACCAAAGTGCTTTGAAACATTTCTGGCCTCTAAGTTGATGTCACTAATTATCTTGCTGGTGTCTGTGACTGGTGTGGCTCTTGGCCTTTATACCCTATCCCAACTTGTCCAACCCCCAACTCTGCCTATTTCCCTTGTCAGCTATAACCAGTTCTTCGAAGTCTTCAAGGATAATATTTCCAAAATATAATATATTTTAGAGTTTACTTAAAAAAGAAACTGGAGTACAATTGAACTATTTTTGTAATAACTATACTCCCATTCATTTGCATTTCTTATTTTACCTTCAGTGAAAAGGACGGGAAGTTAAAGGAATAATATCAAGCCGATTTTATATTCTTTTGAGCACGTGAGTATCATACTGTGTGTGGCAGGGGTGGGGCAGGGAGCTTGAAGATCTCTGTTGCAGGGTCTTTTTATTACTGCGGACTCAGAAAATAGTTGGACAGCCAGGGAAGTCCTGGAGAATATTGGAATTCATAACTATTCAAAAAGATCTGTTGTCTGTACTCTGTTGGGATTTGTGGGTGAGAGGAATGGTTTGCCTGAGCGTTAAAGTGTTAAATCAGTTCCTGTGCACACACAAAAAGGAGGGGAACAATTGGCAAATGCCTTGCACAGTTGCATTATTGCCTATAGAAAATGGGAATGAAGCAAACTCATATCTAGGGTAAATGAGATAGTGAAGCCTATATACTGCTGCCTCCAAAAATGATTTTTACTCATCATCAGTAATGAGAAAAATGTCTAAATGGCTTTAAGGGACATTTGAAATTTATGTGGTTTGACACTTAAAATTTTTAGAAACATCTAAAATAGCATAAAAATAACCAAACCATGAGGTTAAAATAAACTTCAGTCCAACCTATAAATCCATGTCAGGAGAGATTTATTTTAGAGCAACATCTCAGATAAAGTGCTAGTTAAAACTCTGTAGTCATTCTTTCTTAGAATAAAACAATGGAAGTGTTAAGGAAAGATACAGTTGCCCACTCAAGATTAAAACTTTTCTCTGGAGTACATTGGGATCTATAGCTGTGTATTGGGATATGCTAGCTCGTAAACACAAATGTGTTGTCTGCTTGTGTCACTAGAATTTATCTCAATAATTACTATTAATTATGATTCTATTTTTATAATTTAGTAATAATAATAGTATCCATTTGTGTTTCAATTTCAAGTTGAGCTCCTCTTTGTAAATGTTTTACCACCTGTTGCCCAACTTAATAGTGCACATCAAGGTAAATAGAATTTTAAAAAATGACAGTTCCAAAACAATTGGCCTTGACATTGAAGGAGTTGTAAAGTTGGCAATAATGGCAAACTTACCAAAAATAAATACTTGACCTTTGTTTATACGTTGTCAGGAATGTTAAATTCTCACTGGAAAATATTGCATTTTATACTCTTACAAACCCAGATAAAGGGATGCTGTGATTTAAAAAAAAATACTACAGAAAAAATGAAAAAGAAAAATATGAAGAAAAAACATTTAGATGAGTTTGACTTTTTTCAAAAAGGGCCTTGCAGTTCTGCATTGCTGTTCTTACTGCTCTATGCATTTATTTGGTTTGCCCTTAAGCTGTTGATACACAGAGCTTAATTCTTTGCAATCAGAAATACCATTTAGTCTATTTCTAGGTTTTCAGATAATTATCTTGCATTCTGGCAACTGTCATAATCAATTTCCCTTTCACCCAGTATAGATGTAGATATCAAGGAACATTTGAGTTAAGCCCTGCTTTCTCTGCTCTCAGGATTGTGATGGCAGATACCATGGGACAAGAGTGTGTATGTGCTGAAGGGGGCCGGGGAAGATTGGGACCTCAGAAGACTTCCTTTTATATAAACATGTTCCTGGCGCAGGTTCAGAGACTCTAAGTTTAAATGTAGGCCCTCCAAAAAATGAAGCCAACATTTTGTTCGAGTAAAAGTCCAATGTAAATAGAATTATTATTAATTCATTTATTACTTTAACAAACATTTATCTTCAAAGTCCTGAGATAGCCCTGCAGAAGATAACATGTTGTACAGGTTTCTGTTTCTACCTTCAAAGACTTCCTGGAAACAGAAGAGTATCTGCAGTAAAATATGAATAGAAAGTCACTGGGATTTTGCATTAACTCCCCTGTTCAGTTTTTTGAAACTAGTATAATAAAATGTTAAAATTCAAGTGTTACTCAAGTGAAATAAAGTATGCTAATACTTTGAACATTGAATGATCACAGGATACTCACATGCTGAAATGGGCTTTCTTCTTTGCCAGCCCAGCTATCAATCCCTCCATGCATTTCTAGGGTCATTACTAATATTAACTCTTTACATCTGCCAGTGCTTTAAAAGTCACTTCTACTCAGAAGTTGTTATTTGATTCCTCTGATGGACTTGTATAGGAGGCAGAAGATACAGAATTTATATTTAGGGCCATTGGCTGAAGCCAAATCATCTGGTTCAAATTTTAATTTCTACCTTTTATAATCCATTTTAACTTGGATGAGTTATTTACCCTCTCTCAGCCTCAGTTTGCTTATCCAGGAAAGGCAGATGATAATAGAATCCAATCATATAAGGTTGTTGTGAGTATGAAATGATTTCATATGCAAAAGAATAATTCTAGTGATCTGAAGCATCCATGTTCTAGCTATGTAAACAGTAATACTTTGTGTTCTCTAGGTTCCACAACCTGTTCAGACTACATTGAAATTATATCACTACCTACTCTTGGAGAAATGATCTATCTTGTTCCCTAATTTCTCTTTAATCCACCATACTAATTTCTTCTTCAACGAAATGATCTTTTTATCCAGATGTCTGTGATCTCTTGATCTATAATTTAGTTATGACCTAGCACCTTTTATTCTAATTAAAGAGGACACATTAGCTTTCACTCATATGCTAACTCTAGGTAATTAGTAGTGGCTGCTTCGCAAAGAGAATTTAGAGGAATTCTAAGGCTCGGGAAAAATGATTTTCTGATATATTACTGATTTCTCCTTCAGTCACAGGAAGATGGGAAAGAGCAAAAACATGGAGGTCTTACTTTTCATTCCTCATGTGATGAATCCACTTCTTTTCTATTATATATAACAAAAAATTTAGGATTTAGAAGCTTTCATAATTAATCATACTTACACAATTATCAAATTCTTTTGCTATCTTCAAATAGGCAAAGCAGGAGATGGTCTGTGCAGGGAGCATGATATTGGAGTGCAATGATTAATTAGTGTTCATTTATGGCTCAGTTTAAAAAGATCTTGTAACACAAAGAAACAGAGGTGAAATATAAATGACACCAAAGAATATGTGCTTGTGTCCTCATTAGGAGTTTTTGGCAAACCGTAAACAAATTTAAAATTTAATCTAAGAGAAAAGAGTGTAAAACTAGAACTATCTTGTCAGTTTATCAAGATCTACAATGTTAACATCACCAAGGAAGGCAGAAACCATTAATAAATAGCCCATTAACTTGAAAACAAAAATGTCATCACTGTCTCATTTGCTTAATTTATGATCAAATGGTAAAGTTGCATCACTTAAAACCCATGAAGTTTAAGATTTTAAGTAAGTCAGACATACTATCTGAAATTGTTCATGTGTGAATGGTAGATATAACTCTTCCTTATGCTAATTATTAGGGTTTTGAAAGTGAAATTATATATCCCCCAAACAGTATAAAAATAGAGAGATTATTTTTGCTGTTCCTCTAATGCATGACTTTATTGTCAGGATCCATACTAAATTGTAAACATTAAGACATTTTTATATTTGCAATTCTTGTTACATATTGTGGCCTCTTAGAAATTATCATTTTAAAGGATCTCTTTAATGTTTCCATAGTTACGCCATCTGAGTTCTCATTTTGGTGTTCAAATTTAGTGCTTTCTTTATTCAAATTCACCTTTTCACTTGTCTCCTTTTCTGATTTTATTATATTTTTCCTATTCCCTGCTTTTTAGTTTACCTTTCACTCATTTGGATTTTTCTTTAGCTTTTTTGTGGTCTCATATTTACCTCTCCCTTTTTATTTTTAATATTCATAACCATCATCTACCTCTAGATATGTTATTCTAATAATCTCCATTTTTATTCACTATACTGTATCCTTTTCATTTTTTACTTTATATCAATCTCTATATCTGGCCTTAACCAGAAAGAAGATGGTTTATATTGCAAAGACTCTCAGGAATTTTCTCCACATCATCACAATGGATTAATTAGTAAAGTGGTTTTAAGTCTAGTATTTATTTATGTTTTCTTCAGGCTTTATATGTTATCATGGATGATATTGACTATGAGGAATAGGCATGGCCTTTTAGATATAAGTTTGAATATTTATTTTTCATTGTAAATGAATGCCTTGATAGAGAATACAAAATTTATGGGGTTATCTAAAAGGAATACAGCAATCTCTTTAAATCATGGTTTATTTACTTAAACCCCTATTAAACTAAAAAAGTATGTGAGTATCCTTTGGTGGATTTCTGATTATTACATGTAATTCTCTTCTGAGAAAAAGATATGGATATGAGAGAGACAGACAGACAGATACAGTATAAGCAGATAAGTAGCTTGAAATGCTAGATTGATTGTATTTGGAGCCCAAGTGTGTTCATGTGTTTATTGTAGGAGGTGGGATGGAGAAGGAAACATGTATTTGGATTGAGGTTTCCCAAACAGGAAAAATGAAACTTTTAATTCCAACGTTAAACCCTTCAAATGTGTGCATTATGTATATAATTAGCATTCATCATATATTTTATTCTTTGCCAATAATTCCACTTTCATGATCTTATTTGTTACCAGGGAAAATCTTATGAGGTTGGTCTAAGTAATCCCCAGTTCACCATGAGGAAACTGAAGTGTATCAAGATTAGTTAACTAGAGTCATATAATTTGTAATAGGGAGAATAGGAACTTAAAACCAGTAAATCTAATTTACATCTTAACCTGTATCAATGTCTATATTTGTATTATTGCAGTTTCCACTATAATAATATTTCTTATACTGAATAAGTATATGACTTCCATAGTGTCATATTTAAGAAAAAACTGAAATTTCTGTTTGGGGCACATCAGCTACTAGAGAGTGATCTGAAACTCTTGGATGGCGATAGCTAAGACAGTGAAGTAATGGAATCATTCAGTTCTAGACACTTCAGTTGGTGATGAAACCTAGACACACATTTCCTACTGGATTAGTGGTCATATCTTCTATACAGGCAATACATTGATACGATGAAGGATTGGAGAGAAATGTACTATTTGCTGATTCTTTGTCTCTGAATGACCCATCATCCTCAAGAATGGTTAAGTAAGAAGGCCTGTACTGACCTGCTCAGAGTTAAAAAAAAAAAAAAAGTTGCTAATCTATGCATTTTACCTTCTTTTTATAAACAATTTTATTTAAAATTCACACTCGTGTGTTATTACACCTAAAACCAGTTGTCATGGAAAGGATTGCTAGTTTTCTGGGTTTTGTTTTTTTAACTCAGCGAAGTACATAACTGCACGTGTAGTTTACAAACTCTGCACATAAAATCTTGGGTATTTAATGCCACCTGCACTACAATAGTCAGAGGAATACTGTGGGAGTGCATTTATTCTTTATTTTTTTAAATCTTTCTCATTGTATCCAAAGTCACTTGTCTGGCAAGTCTCCATTGTTGATTCAGAGAAGACAGCATCAGGGTATGTTTTGCCTAGAGCTCTGCTTACTCAAGATTATAAACATTCATAAGACAGTAAACTTGAATTTCAAATAACAGGAGAAGCTGAATATTATGTTTAAATTATACATATAAACTACTTGGTTTCTATCACTGGAATATTAACCTAGATAAATATGCAACAATGATTGTTGCTAGGAATGTACCTGTCATAGAATGGGGGACAACTCGTCTTACATCTGTCATGGAAAAAGACATTTTATCAAGTTTCTCACTAACAATCTTGAGGAACACCAGGAAGTGATTTGGGAGGAGTTGAAATGCCATTTCAACAGTGACAGCCAGTGACATGAAGCAGAAGTTCAGGCAAGACAGAAAAGTGGAACATATCTTGAGAGGCCTTTTTGAAGTCACAATGATGGTTAGGCAGGTTAGGAGTAATGATGGAAAGCTCTTCCATGCCTGAAAGATAACTGAATTAGAAAGTCATAGACGTTAGATGTGAAAGAGCTCCATTAAGGTCATCTCATTCATTCCCTGCCAGCAGAGGATTGCTCCCTATAGCCCAGTCTATAGTACAATGGAATTATGTTTGAAAAAAATGGCTTCCCCCAGCCTACACTAGATAATCATTGCATATCAGAAGCTCTCAGACTGCTCATCCTGTACTCTTAGTTAGCAAATTAAAATGATTAATAGATTTAGAGGCTCCAGGTCTGAATAACAAAGGAGGAACTCTCTGTGCCAAAGTCATAGCAAAAGTCACTGATTTAATGAAAAGAGCTCAATATGAATGGAATGAATAACAGAAGAGTTTTATACAAGAGAGCCCTTCCCCTAGGTGGATGTGGGGTTCCGACACCTTTACGAGCTTACCCGAAGTAAGTATTATTTAAGCCACCGTTTGCAAACCTCTGAAGTTGAAACCTTTAGCACAGGGTTTTAGATGGAAGAAATGCTTTATTCCCTTGCTTGGGAATTCTGTGTCTGTAATGAAAAGACCTCTTAAAGGCATTAAGAATTGAATAACTGAACGTGGGTCTCAAAATGGTAATTGTTGTATCCTGATTGGATGCAGAGTGTCCTGGGAACAGTGGGTAGGAAGTTAAATGCAAAGGGAAAATTACAAAGAAATGAGCCTAGAAGTGACATTCAGGAGTTGAAGATCTAGCTCTAGCCTCGGTTTGCTTTTCTAAGGGTTTGTTTCCATATTAAATCTCATTTTTCTAACCTTTACTTCATAGCTATTAACTTTATAAACAGCATCTGGCAAGCAATATTCTATTCCTAAAACAAAACAAAACAAAACAAACAAACAAAAAAGACTCATGTTAAGAGGAGGGAATAGTGGGAAGACTTTCCTTACTGAGATTCTGCAAGTCTCCCTGGCTATGAGTGTATTTAGTACTTGAGGCTAGGTGCAAATGTGAACCAGCACAAAATACATAGCCAGGTGATACCAAACCTCCCATCCTCAGTAAGCCAACTTGTTCTTAAGTTGTTAGAAAAAGAAAAGGGCAAAAGAGGGCTTCATCATAATATTTCTGGACATTATCTGGTGAACCTCTGTTCTACAGGATGAGCTCATAGTAGAGGTTAGATTTGCATAGATCTCTGGAGTATGAACTGGCTATACTAAAACAATGAATGTGTATCTGTATCTGTGAGTAAATAAATAGGCATTTCCACACATTTCATGGTGCTGCTGCTGTTAATTATTTTCTTCTTGGCATCAGATGACCAGACCTTGCATCCCTATCTATTTCTGATTCACTGAGGCAAGTCAAGTCTCAGCTTTAGTTTCCCCTCCAGAAATGGGGATAATTAAAAAACTGCTCTATATTTTTCCCTGTTTATGAAATTTATTAACCATAAATGCTATATTAAACATTATATTTGGAATTATTAAGAATTTTGTGCTCCTGCCCATTTCTAATATTTTTGCTGGCAAAAGAGCTACTTTGTTCCCTTTCTGTTTGCCAATCTGTTAATCTGCCCATGAATCAACGGTATAGTACTACTTTGTGCCTATGTTGTGCTCAAAATTGTGCTTATCACAGTATGTTGAACTTCACTTTAAAAGTTCCTTTAGTTCCACATTATCAATAAAAACAACGGGCTACAATTTTCCCTTGTGTAGTGATGTTTATCATCTTTATGTTTCCTAACTTTAGTTTTTATTGAATTATACTAATTCTGAAAAATTAAACTTTTATGATGCATGTTTGGAATATGCCTTCTCCCTTAAAGAGACATTCATTTTGCTCCTTAATTTTAGGACTTTTTGACTATGTCTGTGTCATCATTCATTGTATTCTTTAAGGCCCAGTTAAAATATAATTTTCTTGTGAAGTATTTTTTATTAAGATTTTATTTATTTATTTATTTATTTATTTATTTATTTATTTATTTAACACAAGTAGGGGAAGGGCAGAAGGGGAGGGAGAGAGAGAATCCCAAGCGGACTCCAAGCTGAGCACAGAGCATGATGCCGAGCTGGATGTCATGACTCCGAGATCATGACCTGAGCCAAAATCAAGCTGGTTGCTTAACTGACCAAGTCACCCAGGCACCCCTCTTATGATGTTTTATTAGATGCCTTTGCAATAAGAATTTGGATTCTAGAGTCAGAAGACATGAGTTTGCATTTTGGTTGGGTCTTCTATTAGCAGTGCAAATTTGGAAAAGATGCTTAGACTCTCAAACCTGTTTTTAAGCAAATCAGGGTGACAGTAGTATCTATATTGTGAAACTAGAAGAAATAATGTACTTTAAAGTGCTGTGCACAGGGCATATTACCCAACAAGTGCCCAATAATACTCTAATTGTATAAATGTATTTTCCTCTATCATTCATGACTATTCAATTATAGCATATCTATAATATAGTATTTGTAAATGTATATAACACATCTGTCTTCTGTCATTCTATAAGTTGATGGAATGGAAGGAACAGCACAGTATTAAAGCCCAGGGAAAGTATAATAACATTAGCCTATACTTGCCATATACTAAACCCTGATGTCAGCAATGAATATAGTCTCCTGTGAATTTCAACAATGCTAACCAAGCCTTATAGATGAAGAAATTTGACATAAAGACAATAGAGATAAAAAAGTTTTAGGTAAAAAATTCTCCAAAATTTGCACACATCAAATATTGCTGCCCCAATAATGACAATTCCATTTGAAACAGTGATCTTTTGGAGCCAGTCTAACACAGAGACAGACAATATTTACCACTTTGATTCATGATGCATGTGATATTAGTCCTTTGGGATTCACATTATAAGACAGTTTTCAGTGGATCAATGATATTTACCACTGTAATTATATTAAAGGGAAGGAGAAAAAAAGAAAATAAAAGCCAGGCAACAGGGAAACATTCTGCTTTCAGCTGAGCTTAAAAATGGAGAGCTAATGAGATGGAGAGTAATAAGACTGTTGCAGGCAACAGGAATTACAGGGGATAAATTCTGTTTACCAATATCAGAGGAATTCGTGGAGGGCTAGGGTCAAGCAGGAGGTAATTACAGATTTCAGATTTCCATAAGGAAATCTATAAGAAATCTATCACAACTTTAAAAATAAGTATGAGGAACAGATGTACTGAAGACATAGTCAATGGAATTGCTAGAGGAAGAGGAAAAGGTGGTTGTGTGTGTAGGTGTAGATGTTGCTGGGCTTCTGTGATCAGCTTCATGTGGTATATCATAGAACTTGAAAATATGAACCCTGAGAGATTACTGTGGAAGTGAACTGAGTAGTTAAGTTGAGACGCTATGAAGGTATGGATAAGATGTTAAGCAGAGATGCAACTGTGACACAGTGGTGTACACAGACAGATTTGCAGAAGGGGTTGTAATGTGTTTTTAATGTGTTTGTAAAAGCTGTGGAAGTCTTGGCATGCTGCCCAAACCATCAAGGCTTCATGCAAATAGGTTGGAGGGAAGGTTTGAGACAGACAGTTAGATGAACAGCATGGAGCATGCCAGCAGAGCCTGAAGGGGAAATAAAGTTTATTAATTAGGGGAATTAATTGGATAGCTGTGATTTTTTTTTTCCCTTATGTGGTTAAAATGGATTGGGAAAAAAGACTAGAAGTGTATACAGTTTAGTAGCTGCACTTAAAATATAATCATCTTGGAACTGAACCTAAGACATGAGGAGGAAAATGGCAAAGGCCAAGAGGCATGACACTCATACTGCACTGTTAGTAACTGTCACATTTTTAAGGTAGTATTTAATGATTCTTGTTTCTTAGGGACACTAGTTCAAATCAATCCAGTGAAAGAGACTGGCAAATTGCTTGGTAGCAGAAGTAAATTAAATGCTATTTCAGTGTAAATTGGCAGCTCTTGGATAGATCTTACGAAAGATATCTTTGCTATGAATTTCTCTAGGCCAAATTTAGCAGAAACTTTTAACATCTTATAGACAACACTCTCAACAAAAAATTTTTCCCACTGTTGTTTACTTTTTGAGTTTTCCTAAGATTTTCTGGGACTGTTCTTATAGTTTAGGTTGCTGAAATAGATTCACTTTAAGATCTCTACTTTCATTTTATGAGTTCATTATTTCACTTAATTTCATATTCCATGTCTGAATAAGATATCTATTCCCTTTCTCTTATTTTTTAGATTATTATCAAGTAATATCCTTTTCGGGATGCCTGGGTGGCTCAGTCTGGGTGCCTCACCTCTGGCTCAGGTCATGATCTCAGGGTCCTGGGATCGAGTCCCACATCAGGCTCCTTTCTCAGTGGGGATCCTGCTTCCCCCCCTCTGCCTGCCACTCCCCTGCTAGTACTCTCTCTCTCTGACAAATAAATACATAAAATCTTAAAAAAAAAGTAATATCCTTTTCAACTGATCAGGATGTTCCTTCAATTTCTATTGTTGATGATAACAGCCAGTAAAACACATGAATTCAGATAAATAACTTCTCCATTCAATTTGAAGTTAAACTTAATATTAAATAAAATGTTATTTTACAGTTAACATGTTTCCCATGTGTTATTTCAAAAAACAATGCTTATCATCAATTTGTGAAATCGATATGATCCTAATATTATAAATTTGGAAGCTAACTATGTGTGGAGCTCAGGCTAGAGCATTTTAACTGTCAATTCAATATTATTTCCAAGTTCAATAAGCAGAAAAAATAGCTTTTAAGCTCACATGAAATACCAGACACTATGCTAGTAACTAAACTATAAGATATTTTGGTCCCAACCCCAATGAGGTCTAATGGGGAAGGGTGACTATTTTGAGTCACTATTGCAAGAACGTTGCTAGAGTTAAGCATAGAGGTGATGGAAAGACAGAGGAGGGGCAATAAATGTAGTTGAGAGAAAAGAAGGGGAGATTTCCTGAAGGCAGATTCATTCAGCCAGACATGGTTTTGGTTAAAAGAGGAATTATTTGCAGTTATAGGCACATGGGGGTTCTGGAAGTGAGAGAGGGCATCTATATGCAGGAAATTTCACATATTGCAGCATAAATGAGAGCAGAGTGCAAGAGAGGAGTTTTGAGACCTAAACATGGGAATGGATCACACATTTTGAGCTTTGAGCCATTGACTGTCAGTCAGCATTTTTGCCATTCCCATTCCATTGCACTATGCCCACCTGTGAGTTATTTGCTAATAGGAAAATTTCCATAACATATAAAGGAGACTTTTGTGCTTACTGGGTACTTGGAAAAAGTTATCAACTCACACCTGTCCTAGTTCAAATTCATTGTAATTCACTTACTGCTCCCAATTAAATATTCACCCTGCACAAAGTTAAACAAATAAATTGCACCTGAGTATTTATTTTTTCTTCTTTTTAGTGAATGGAGTTATAGAGGAAAAGGCATAACTAGAGCTCTCCTTAGAAGTTACAGTGTATGATTGAACTTTTCTCTGGGTTTCCTTCCACATCAATTGAGAGGTTTCCAGCCACTGAAAGGGCAAGTAAAACCAGAGTGCAATCCAGGAAAGGGAATATTGCATGAGTAAGTCAGTCTATATTGGCTGTAGGGTTGTATATATCTGGTTTTAAATCCCATCTCTGCTCTTAGTAGTTATTTGACCATGAGCAAGCCTCTCTAAGTCTCTGTCCTTTCTAAGCATCAGGTGTCACATGATAATATTCTGTTTATACTCTGGCCAGTATTAGAAAAGTCATCACATGTCCATCACACTACTGTGTGCCAGAAAGTATTATACCGAATTAGCAATAAAATCTCCTTCAGTGCTTGCAACAACTCAATGAGATGGGCACGAGAATTGCCTTTATTTAACATGCCTGGCAAGTGAGTGGGGTGAACTAATGTTAGCTATTCGCGTGAAATATCAAAGAAAGCCTTTTGCTTCCTGAGAGAAGGAGAAACCAATCATCATATGATTTTACTTTGAATGGTTTTAATACAATTTAATAACTTACACAGGTCAGAGATAGAAACCTACTAAAAGCTTAGAGAATTTTCATTTATCATTATTCATTCAAGAAATACTTATATGAAACTGCAATATTGAAGAAAAATAATCTGTGGAACATTCATCCTATTTAATTGTAGGTTTTCACTAAGTATCTTTATAGCCAGTTTTATAAGTAAACCCTATAAGTGAATATTTTTGTCACACCTGTTTGGGAAGGACATGGGTATATTCATGCAGGGTAAAAAGAACAGGATAGGACAGAAGAGTGAGAAGATTTATGAATATAAGTGAAGGAGAATAAGATCAAGAAGGAAAAGAAAAAAAACAGAAAAATGAATTAACATGGTTAGGAAAGTCTGGAGTCAAGTTAGTAGTGTGAGGAGTTAAGCAAAAGGAAGAACCATTTAAAGAAGGGACAGAAATTGAATAAATAGAGAAATGGCAGAATGAGAGCAAGAGAAGGCAAAGACTCTCCTCTTACTGAGCACTGATGAGAATTCCTTAAACGAAAGTGTGACCCAAAAGGAATTGATATTTTTAGTTTAATGGTTATGTGAGAATACTGCTGAGAGTTGTGGAATAAAGGTCACTCAATATTTAATTTTAGAGTCTTTTTTATATCTTTTGAACCTAGAATTTTTTAAGAAACTTAATTGTGATGACTATGTGGTATGTATTTAGATTATGGAATCAGGTGTTTTGTGAATCTTAACTATGGTAATTGAAGGTGTGTATTTAACATCCTACTGCCAATTTCTCATAAGCCAATTCATATTTGCAAATATACTCATTCACAAATATGTCAATGCCTTTTTTTTTCTTAGATATTTCGGATTCAAACAATTTTAGAGGTCATGTAAAGCAGCTTCTGGGTATAAATGAAGCTATAGTAACTGTAAAATTAAAAATCCCACTGGTCCTTTCCCCATCTGCTCATGCACAATGTCAAGTATTTATGAGGGCCTCAGAGGTTATCTTACAGGTACACAGAATCACATTATGTCTTGCAGGACACAGCTGTTGCTTCACTATCTTCATCTGGGGACCCACGGGAAATTGCCATATCCTCCTGTTACCCTTTTCCCTTGTTTCAGCGTAGGCCATGAAATCTTTGAATGCCAAAGTTCAGCTCTGTTCCATCATGAGGTAGGTAAGTATACCTCTCTCACAATTTCTTTTACATCAGTTAGAGGGCTAATTAGAAGCATAGCTTGCACCACAATGAATATTTCAGTTTTAGAAAACTGTTATGCTGGTTTTTGTTTTCACTCTATTTCTGCTTCTCCAATCCCACCTCCCTGCGTTTTGTCAAATGGTTCTCTGAAAGTAAATATGAGAGCAGTGGGTATTAGAATAAGATACAGATGCTCCTTAGAGCCATCAAGCTATTTTTAGTTTCACTCTTGAGGACAGACCTTTATTCCTTGAGATTATTGAGATTTGTTCCTTATTTCCTTAGGTTAATTTCTTTTCAGGAAATCCATTCAGACTGCATGAAAATAAACTTTTGGTCAGTTTGCCAGCCAAGCACAGTAGAGGTTCAAGCTGAGAGCTCTCTAAAAGAAAGTAATAATAATAATAAAATAATTTAACCAAGTGCTTTATCTGTGTCAGACAGCCATTCAAAGGTATCTATGATTATAAGGAATTTAGAGAAAAATATATTTCATATTTTTATGTTTTATGTAGAATTTTTTTCCGTATCTGAAACTCTTTAAATTTGGCTCATTTACCCATACCCTACATAAATGCCAAGTAGAAAACACCTGCTTAGGAAATTGCCCTGGACTATTTTCCATTTTCATCCAACCTACTTCTGTGATTCTGGCCTCTTTCCCTCTCAGATTTTGGATCTATATCCTGGCCTTGAAAACCTGTTTTCAGTTTTAGGAATAATTTTACTCTTCCATGTTTGAATGAATGGATTTCACTTTTCCACCTGGATTTTGGCATTATTTAGTCTCTTGATTTTATACTTCCTAAATTTTTATGGAAGAGAAAACAAATAATGATAACTCCTCCCTCTTTCATCCCTGGTCCCTCAACTTCAATACTAGTGGAGAAAGAGGGTAAGAAAAGTGGTTCGCATAACAATAAAACCCTCATTTAATGGGCAATAAAGCTGAATTCTAGAATGGTTCTATGATTTCTCCAGTGATTAGATAGCAAACTCCAGGAAGGTAAAATCATTGTCACGAAACTTTGCATCCTCTAATGATTCAACAGTCTGTATTCAGAGATGATGTAATTAACCAGCATTGGTTGAATTGAAAAGAACATAAATTATTAGTGGTAAAAGTACACACACACACAAACACACAGCCATTGGAGTGTAGCTATTCCTTCTCTCAGCTCCCTAGCTGCAAAGGAAAGTAAGTATGACTTAAATTCACCCAATTTTATCTTGCCATCTGGGATTTAACTTTTGAATGAATGTCACCGAATGGAAGCTCAGTTGAAGACTTTGGGAAGAGACTAGAGTGGAGTCTAGAAATAATAGCAAAGTGGATGTTCTATTGTTGGAGTCCAATGGCAGAGTACAAGGTCCCAGGGGCTATGGTTCTAGAAGCAGGCATGGGCTATGAAAGTATAGTGGTGAGAGAATGAGAAGAGCTATTATAAATAAATATTTCTCTGATTTGGATTTGGCTCTGCTTTGGTTCCTGTCTGATTACCAAATTTGTACTATCACATGTACTATCATGTGTCCTATACTATCCTTCCAGTTCATTTTCTGTTTAATTTATGCAAAGGTATTTAATGTGATTTTCAACACATAAACTGAATTGATATCAAAAGTGGGGTATAAGAAATGGGGATAAGGCGGGCGCCTGGGTGGCTCAGTCATTAAGCGTCTGCCTTCGGCTCGGGTCATGATCCCAGGGTCCTGGGATCGAGCCCAGCATTGGGCTCCCTGCTCCGTGGGAAGCCTGCTTCTCCCTCTCCCACTCCCCCTGCTTGTGTTCCCTCTCTCGCTGTCTCTCTCTCTGTCAAAAAAAAAAAAATCTTAAGAAAAAAAAGAAATGGGGATAAGGAAGATTTAGAATTTGTTAACCGGACTAATTTAAGCATGAATCAATTAAAATTTTCTTAGAGCAGAGGAGGAAATGTGACAGTCCATGGTATGTAGTGATGGATATCTAATTGAGTTGTCACCTCTACTCAGCTGTCCTAAAATGTCTGATGAAAGGATGACATTGGGGTTTAAGTTGCCTCTGATCTTAGAACAGTAAAAGGACATGAAAAGTTGAAAAAAATATGTAATAGAATCTTGCTTTTATTAACACTGAAGAAGTTATGGAAAATAACAAATATAAGACTAAATTCTTGGTTCATGTCACACCCAAAAATCCAAGGATTTCCATGACTTTCCAAGAAGAACCTCTTACCTGATTTTTATGCTGAAAAAACAGTATAATGCTGCCAAATTCCAAATTTTAATGTCTGTTAGATTCATAAACTTAACAGATTTTTTTTTTTTTTGGTGGGTGGCAGTTTTAATAAGGGAACTTATATACAAGGCTTATCTTGGGTGGCTGCGAGATGAGTAGATCTCTGTACCTGACTGTCAGAATCCAAAGAGTTTATATAGAGGCCTTAATAGGGTTCAGTCATGTACACTGTCCAGATGGTCTCAACACCACATTACTATCTCAAGGCTATGTCCATATCCTTGGGGCAACTTCTGGGCAGGAAAGGCAAGGGGAATACATGTTCCAAGGACAAGGGAGGGGGTAATGAACCTCAGATTGCCTGGGTCTAGCTTGTGGATGCACCAACAGTCTCATTTTCTCAATGACCTCCCACAGCAGATACACAGTTAATTTGAATTTGATACAAATAAAATAAAAGTTTTCGTATATGTAAATCCCAAATTGCATGGGAAATACTTGTATTAAAAAAATCACTTGGGGGGGCAGAGCAAGATGGCAGAGGAGTAGGAGACCTGGATTTCGTCTCCTCTCAGGAATTCAGCTGGATAGGGATCAAACCATTCTGAACACCTA
>NC_138379.1:65415771-65441133 GCF_054177405.1 Leptonychotes weddellii
GAAGCAGGGGAAATTGGAGGGGTAGACGAACCATGAGAGACGATGGACTCTGTAAAACAAACAGGGTTCTAGAGGGGAGGGGGTGGGAGGATGGGTTAGCCTGGTGGTGGATATTGAGGAGGGCACATTCTTCATGGAGCCCTGGGTGTTATGCACAGACAATGAATCAATGAACACTTCATCTAAAACTAATGATGTAATGTATGGGGATTAACATAAGAATAAAAAAAAATAAAATAAACATAAAAAGAGAGTTAAAAAAAAAAAAACAAACAAAAAAAATCACTTGTTGTGATGAGCATTGGGTGTCATATACAACCAATGAACCACTGAACACTACGTCAAACACCAACGATGTATTCTACAGTGGCTAACTGAACCCAACAACAGCAACAAAATTTTAAAAAATCACTTTAACAGATATTTTAAGAAAAAAAAATTACACTTATCCTAAATGAGTAGAACCCTGAGAATTATGATGAAAATAAAGATTTCAAGGAATTTCAGTTTCCTGACTTTTTAACCAGTATGAGCATCCATTATTGAATGGAACAGTACCTTCTCTCTTGTTACATCAAGTTCTTACTTCCAGGACTCCTGGGTGGCTCAGTTGGTTAAGCGTCTGTCTTTGGCTCAGGTCATGATCCCAGGACCCTGGGATGGAGTCCTGCATGTGTTTCTTGCTCAGTGGGGAAACTGCTTCTCTCCGCCTGTTGCTCCCCATGCTGTGCTCTCTCTCTCTCTCTGACAAATAAATCTTAAAAAAAAAAGTTCTTACTTCCTTGCTTAAAGAGGCTATAACTTCTTTATTTTAGCAAGTTTCTAACCGAAAAAAAAAGAAGTGCATTTTTTCTCATGTTTTAGCCCTCAAGTCTTCTTTTCTCCTGAATTAGTTGGGACGCAGCATGCCATATTTCCAATTATAAAGTCAAACTTTTTTTTTAAAGATTTTTTATTTATTTATTTGAGAGAGAGAGAATGAGAGAGAGCACATGAGAGGAGGGAGGGTCAGAGGGAGAAGCAGACTCCCTGCCGAGCAGGGAGCCCGATGCGGGACTCGATCCAGGGACTCCAGGATCATGACCTGAGCCGAAGGCAGTTGCTTAACCAACTGAGCCACCCAGGCGCCCTATAAAGTCAAACTTTTGAAGAGAATTTTTATATACCAACATAATTGCAGTGCCTTTCTAATTTATACCAGCAGATATCTGGAAAATATTTAGGAATGGATATTGAATGAATTTTCCCTAGGAATATAAGAACTTAATTTTCGATCAAGAGAATTCACCGTTATGTTTGGGTAATAATTCTAACTATAGATCTTCCTGGACTTACAATGGGGTTATATCCCGATAAGCCCATCATAAGTTGAAAATACAGTAAATTGAAAATACATGTAATACACCTAATCTATTGAACATCATAGCTTAGCTTAGCCTACCTTAAACATGCTCAGAATGCTTATATTAGCCTACAGTTGGGCAAATCATCTAACAATGGCTATTTTACAAAAAATATTGAATATTTTATATAATTGAATACTACACTGAAAGTCAAAAACAGAATGTTTGTAAATGTGCGGGTTGTTTACCTTCATGATCGGGTAACTGATGGGGAGCTACAGTTCACTGAGAAGATTGTACCACGTATTGCTAGCCTGGGAAAATATTAAAATTAAAAATTCAAAGGACAGTTTTTACTGAATGCATATAACTTGTGCACCATCATAAGCTTGAGAAATTATGTCAAATCATCATTAAGTCAGGGACACCTGTATTTGTTGAGGTGACCTATCATAGTTTAGATTTAAATTTAAAGGGGACATGATAAATAAAGTTGAATATCAGAAATATCTTAATAAAATTAAAAATAATTCTCTAATTATCATGTCTCTCAGAATATCTTTGTTTGTTAATATATATTCTAGGACCCAGTTACAGAAAATCTGATTCATTAAAACTAAGGATGCAGTTCAGAAATATACAATTTTTTTTTTAAAGATTTTATTTATTTATCTGAGAGAGACAATGAGATAGAGCATGAGAGGGGGGAGGGTCAGAGGGAGAAGCAGACTCCCTGCCGAGCAGGGAGCCCAATGCGGGACTCGATCCCGGGACTCCAGGATCATGACCTGAGCCGAAGGCAGTCGCTTAACCAACTGAGCCACCCAGGCGCCCCCAGAAATATACAATTTTAATGAACATTTCAGATAACTCTTGTGTGGTTGGAGGATCAAACTTTGAGATATAGAGGTATAATACCAACATTTGGAGATAAGGATGCCTAAAATATGTGTTTTATTGGTGATCAACCCATATATTCTCTAATGTTTTCCCTGAGAGTGGTTAGAAGACATTTTTTTTTTATTTTGAGAAATACAGTGGTGACAGAATCTTGAGGTTCTTTGAAACTGCCCTGGGATTTTTCTCTATATGCTGTAAATTCTGGTTAGAGATGTTGCAGATCTAATTTAATTAAGAATAGGAGAATTCTCCATTGTCAGAGATCAGGGAGGGAACATACAGTTAGCAAAGGTATAGCTGTACATTTACATCCAAAAATAGCAGGTCCAGCAGAGAAACAAGAATAGTTTCATCCATAGAGATTATTGGTTGTGGTTAATTGATAGGATCTAAAGATCACAATAGGAAATCTGCTGAAGTTTTGTCTGAATTGTATAATTCAAGCCCCCCAAATAAAATCATACTGCTTTGACTCATTCTGATAAAGAGTTGCTTTGCACCAAAATCCTATACCCACATTCTCTTAAAAAAAAAAGACAGTAATGAATATTATTGAATAAAAAAATCAGTAATAACATTATAAATGTGTTCAGTGAGTCCTCTTTGTAGCCCACTTCATAGGGACTTCTCACCATTTACCAAGGACATGTGCTCTGAAGAAAAGATAAAATCCAATCATTTCAGGGATTTTTCTAATTTATTTCTTAAACATTTGAACCCAGAATGACACTGAAAAATTTTAGTATTATGGAGATTTATAGGTACAGATAAAACAAAGAGGTTTCCAAATGCTTGCCCTGTAGTTTAAGTGGGTTCTTGAACCAGCAGTGTATTTACTATCCCAGTTTATGCATGTATAATTAGAATCTCAACATTGTGCAGAATCGTGCAGAATCCCCATTGGCCTCCCTCCATTGCCTATGTGGTAATACCTATTATAGTAAGAAAAGACAAGAAAAAGCCCCTGGAGCTCTCTGTACCCAGCAAAACACTGATGAGCAAAAGTGCATTCCTGGGTGAGTGACAGATAGTGTTAAAATCAAATCTATTTAATTGTCTAGTTTTACTTGTATAAACAACAGGTACATCTAACAGTTGAGGAATGTGACACAGGACATTTACAAGTACTTTATAAGGACTGGAGAAGTTGGAAGTTTACAGGAAACATAACTGTTGAAAGTGGAGAACAAGAGCCAGAGCTTTTCCTTTTTTTTTTTTTTTAAACTGCATAGTGATGTTCTCTGTTACATTGTACAGTTATAATACTCCAGACTTCCCAACAGCTACTTTATGTAACTTTTAGATGATTATTGCCATTGCTGTGTTTTACTGAGATAAGTTTATCTTGGAGAAGCCTCAACTTGGAGCTGGGTATCCCATGTACCATTCATTCAGGAAAGATGTACTACCTCAGACAACTGAAACTGAGAGGACAGGTCTTAAAGAATTCAAGGGGGAATTCCTGCATTTCCCTCTATCTTGGTTTTGGTTGTTGAAGAAAACAGATGGTATAGAATATATTGAATGATAGGGGAAAGATGGACTTTTTCATGAAAGAAGGCACATTTGGTAACTCAGCAGAGTGTCTGCCTTTTAGGAGACCACATATTCTAGATAAATGAACTATATGTATAAACTAGAGGACATGGTATATGCTTTTTCCTGTATGTTTTCCCATATAGATTCTGATTTTTATTAAAACTGTGTTTTAAATGGGTCACTGAATGGCTCAGTAGGTTAAGCATCTGCCAGGTCGTGGTCTCCAGGTCCTGGGATTGAGCCCAATCAGGCTCCCTGCTCAGTGGGAAGTCTGCTTCTTCCTCTCCATCTGCCCCTCCTCTCTTGCTCTCTCTCTCTCAAATAAATAAATCAATTAAAAAGAAAAACCCAATAACAAAAACAGAGTTTTTATTTATTTTTTTTTTATTTTACATCTGGAGTGTCTCTCCCTCCCCTTCCTTCTCCCCCTTCTCTCTCTCTCCTGCTAAGGATAATGCAGGAGCTACCAAATTTTTCTGCCTAAAAACACCTGGAGATAAGTTAATAATCTAGTATTGGTGGACAATAATATTAGAGATTGTTATTTTTGAGATTTGGAAGAGGTTGGAATAGATATTAGAAACTAGGATAACATCTTAGCTTGATCAATTTTACAGTAATTTTATTATTCTCTTTCCACCACTCCTACCTCCCAGAAACTTTCCCCCCTAGACGGGTAAACAAAAGGGAGACCATGTTTTCTTACCTGGCCCAGAATGTTAAAAGGCTTACAGACTTCTTCCCCCTCTTAAAACAGCAGGACAGTAGCTTATGCTTTCAGAATATCCCTGTGTCAACTAGGGTTCAATCAAGAAATAGAACTAGTAGGAGATACAGGATACATGTTAGGATATTTATTGCAAGAAATTGGCTTACATACTTGTGTGGGCTGGCAAGGCAGATATGAAAGCAGTTGGGCAGACTGTCAGGTCAGGCTGGAGCTCTCTGCATGAGATGAAGCTGCTATCTATGAGTGGAATTCATTCTTCAGGTTAGCTTCTGTTCTTAGGGTGCTTTAACTGATTTGAACCAGGCCTACCCAGATTATGCAGGATAATCTCCCTTACTTAAAGGCAATTGATTATGGACTTCAATCACATCTACAAAATACCTTTCACAGCTATACCTAGATTAGTGTTTTGTTGAGTAACTAAAGACTGTAGCCTAACCAAGTTGACAAATAATACTGACACCCAGAACCCCCAAGTTGAATCTTAGCAACAAAAATTGTTACTGCACATTTCCTTATACAAAGATTTTCATTGCCAACATTAGTTGAAAAGGGTTTTGATTGATAAAAATTGAGAGTATGGCTTTTTTCATGCTATATCTTGCCTGTTGGGTGTTGGGGAGTATCTACAGTTTGTAATAATTGAATCAGAGCACACGAATGTATTTTAAGGTAGAGGAGAATATCTGGATCAGATAGTAAGCCCACAAAGGTTTATATAACCGGCTCTGAGTCATTTCTTAGATAGAAGAACCAGATAATTTCATGGCACTGGTTTATATAACTTCCTACAATTTCATGTGTGAAAAAAATGGTCTGTTATAGAAATTCATTGGAGTTATTTAAGCTTATAAAGTGGTTGCTTCAAGGTTTCTGAATTTTGCTTCGCCTTTGTTCTCAGCATAAAGGAAACCAAGTACTTACATAAAAAAATGCATGGCTTTCTGCAATACAGGTTTTATGTTTTGTGACTTACCCAAGGAATGATATTCTATTAACGTCTAAAGATTTCTTAACACTAATTTCTTTGTAAATTAAGTAAGTAATAATCATTTACATTGAAAGTGACTTCTCCCATTCTTTCCCTACCTAGCTGTTAAAAATGTGGCACTAGAATATAGCAATACCAAGGTGTTCAATTTGCACCATGCTAGTGAAGCTTGGAAGTTTCATTAAAAAGTTGATGTTCTCAATGCCTCTAGCCATGGTTTTTAGAATAAGGGAGTGATTCCTGGGCTATGTTTTGTTAAAGATATTATCACTTTGTTCCTTGTTAACATTAATGTTTAAATATTCTGTCTGCAGAAAGTTGATGATCACAGAGAAAGGTGAAAGAAACTGAAAATATTTTTAGAATCCATTGACGTGTTTCTATCTCCACAGTCACTTTTTCCAAACCTACAGTGGTTTCTCTGCTGAACAACTGCCTTATAACTCTTCTCCTGTCATCCAATAAAATGTAAATATGATTGTGCCAATACTTTCCTTAAAGCCTTGCAATATCTTTTTAGGGGTCTTACAATAAAGGTCAATGTCACTAACTTAAACTTTAAGAACTTTTATGATTTGGCTTCCTTTTCCCTTATAGCTTTATCTTGACAATTGCCATCTATGTTCAAGCTAATTTGACCTTGTTTCAGTGCTATGCTTTCTTTATAGTAGAGGTTCACATACAGAACATATATACCTCAGGGGCAACCTAATTTTTGCAGTTATATCACATTCATATGTATCCTATTCAGTAGATGTTTTAAATTTCATCTTATTTGGTGGACTTCAGATACTGATTGAATTAAGCATACCCTTCAGCTTATGACCTACATCTTTAGTTCTTCAAGGCCTTCTTTCTCTTGCTTAAGTCCTTCTTCCATTTTTAATCAAAACTACCCCAATATGCTGATATGTGTCTTGAATCTATATTTATCCTTAATGTATATGTGTATATAGGGCTGTTTTTCCCATGCATATATTTTTAAGTTTCATAATTATATCGTGCTTTAAGATAATTACCAGCTCTGCTTTTTTTGTAAGAAAGGGTTGAATAAGTCCAGTTCTTTGGATTGCAGGAAACCTAACTTGTTTTAACTGGTGAAATCTGGGTGTGTCAACAAAGGGAGAATAGGAGAGCTTCTCTGGGCATTGATTTTCACTTCCTACTACAATCTACAATATATTTGGTGTCTGTAAATTTATTCATTATAAAGTAAATAATCTTCAGGGATAAAATGGAACTTGTGTGAGTCTGATCATTGATGTGTAATGTTTAGAACCCTTCATTACATCTGCCTTCTTCAAGACCATTCTTCTACTTTCCATCTGCCTGATATTATGGATTCACAACTACTTCCTCATTTCCTTCACTTGATTAATATCTTATGTATCCTTCACATTTCAGCTCAAACATTTGCTTTGAGGCACAGACCAAGTAATATCTCTTTTATACATTATCCCTGCTCCAGTTTTCCTTTGTCTTTATTTTCATAGAGTAATTAAATCTCTCTCTCTACATATCTATCTATATCTATATCTATATATCTATATATATCTGTTTCCAATTTAGAGTGTAAGTTCCAATGAAGTGGAGTAGTATGCATGACTTACTGTATTTCTATCCTTAAAGACCAGTGATCTTTATGTGCTAAATAAATATATGTTGAATGAATCAGTGAGAAAGGCATGATTTTACGGGAAGCAAGAATTGACTTTTTTGAAGAAAATAAGAAGGCTGATATAGTGCTATGGCAGTATCCTCTTCTGCAGCACCTGATTACTTAAAAACCAAAATTGGAGAAAAATGAAAGTTGGAAAGATCAGGCTAATATTTTCCAGAGATATATGCACAAATACAGGGCTATTCTAAATTGGTTTTTATGTATACAAAGTTGTTTGGCATGTCTAATCACCTCTGTGGTTAGAGTAGTCAGGAGGATAGGTGAAGTCTTTGTCCCAGTCAATCTCACAGTGAATAAAGTGGATCTACATGGAGATCCATCCTATAATTATTTTCTTTGTCCCAGAATGTAAAGTGAGGATAGATATATCTATTAACATGCATAATCTTCAGTTGGTTCCCTAATGTATCAGTGGAATTCCACGGTAGAAAGGATCCTTGGAATTGTCACCTGCTGTATACTTCATGTCTCACCTCAGCCAAATAGTAGTCAAAGGCAATAATGCATCTCCGGGGAAACTGCAGGGAATATTTCTATCATCAATGTCAAAGCTGCATTGGTGGTGATTCTTCATATATCCCACATAGCTCATTTCTAGAGCTAGTGAGAAAGTAAAATAAGATTATAAAACAACAAGATAATTATAAATTTATTCAAATGGTGACACTAGTCATAGCTCCTATTCCATATTGATATCAACAAAATACTAATATGTAAACTATTGATTTAAGAAATTATTATATTCAATGCAATCAGTAAAGACATCAGAAGCAGTTCATTTTATCTCTCAAGGAAAACAGTATATCATGACTATATTAGCTCAGGATTATACCAATTCTCGTGTGTACTCTATCATGATATAGTCTGCAAGAAACTTGATCATTTCAATATCCCCCAGAATATCACCTTTGTCCAAAATACTGATATTATTGTGCTAGCTGAACTTAGTGAGCAAGATATCAAAAACATCTACATTTCTTAAATACAAGAGTACCAAAATTTATGAGAAAGTTCAAGGGTCTGCCACATCATTGAAAATTCTAGAAGTCCAGTTTTCTGGGCATGTCAGATCTCTTTTAAAGTGAAAAACAAAAATAAACAAAAGTGAAAAGCAAGTTGCTGTTCTCTGAACCACCTATTGAGTTGAAAGAAGAATACTTGATGAGATATTTTTTAGATGTTAGAGGCAAAATAAATAAAAATAAATAAATAAATAGTTTGATTCTGTATTCCATTTACCAGATAACCTATAATGCTGCCGATTTCAGCAGTTCCCAGACCAAGAATGGGTTCTGCATCACATCCGGGCTCTGGCAAAAGCAGCCCTGTCACTTAGATCATATGAACCAACCGACTAAATTGTATTTGAGCATTCTATAGTATATTGAGATATTATCTGAAGCCTTTAGCAAGTCACAATAAGAGAATCATATTGAGGACCTCAAATGTTGAAATAAGTCCAAGCTATACTCTGCTGACTAAAATCTTACCTTTAGTAGTATAGTTCCTGTCTTGCTATTGGACCCATGTAGACACAGAATGCCCGATCATGGGACACTAAGTGACTATTAAGACCAAGATGTTCATTTTAGAAAGATGTCCTATTTGATCCACTCATTCAGAAAGTTGGCAAGTGAGCAAGGATTCTATTATTAAAAAGAACATTGTACATTGTGAATGTACCCAAGGAGGTTTTGAGAGCACAAGCAAGTTACATGCAAATGTGGCTCATATTCTAATGATACTTGCTCTGAATAGGTTCATAGTCTCTCCCTGGACCTAAAACAGTGGCCTCATGTGAATTTTCCTATCTCCAGTTAACAGAAGACCGAATTAACCAAGGCTGTGCCTGGCACATGGATGGATATGCATGATATTTAGAACCATGGAAAATATGCAGTGCTACATTATAACCTCACTAACAAATGACCCTGATAAATACTGTGGAAAGGAAACTTAGCAGTGGGAAGATGCTGGACGGCAAATCTGGTTATCTGTTTTGTCTAGAATGAAAGATGACCCATTCTGTAGCTGTCAGTAAGCCTCTTTACACAGTTGTTCATGCTCTTGGTAAATGTGCCTGTGTATAATCTGGAGATAGCAGCAGGGACAATGTTATGCAAGAACTTAACCACATGTGCTTTCCTCACCAAAGCTGATCTGGTTATGACAGCTGCTGAAAGCAACAGACCAACAGCCTGGTATGGTATCTTTTCATGTTCACCTCCTGACAGCAGGTTCATTATACTGAATTACTTCCATCATGGAAAGGCAGTAATTTGTCCTTATTGGAATGGACAAATTAATTTGTACATATATTTGCCTTTTCCACCTGTAGATGTCTTGTCAGCATCACCTCAGAATGATGTATTAATCTCTAAGACACCTGAAGAATGAATTTCATGTTGAAAAAAAATACAGCAATGGTTCTCCACTGATGACATTCACTGGTTATGTCAAGTGATAGAACTATAGAAAGACCATTGAAGTCTCAATTACAGAGTCACTGTAAACAACAGCTAATTAGGTTGGTGTGTCATCCTACAGGATTATAACATATGCCTTAAAACAAAGGCCGATATAGGGCGACCTCTTGCAGATTTTCCAGTTTTTAAGGATCCATAAACCAAGTGAAGTTGAAAGTGGCCTTTCTCATAATTATACCTAATATTTTATTAAATGATTTTTTTTCTTTCTGTTACCACAGTCTTGAGCTTGGTGGGTTTAGATGGTGTTCAAGATAAAAGTTATTCCTCTAGGAAACACAGTCAAGACTATTTTCAATTAAAAGGTGAAATTGCCCCAAGACAATTTTGCACTCTTCATGCTACTGTATCGGCATGCTTCGAGAATCACTATGCTGGCCAGGACACTTGATCTGGTCCATAACCTAAGTAAATTGGATTACAGCTATACAATGTGTCAAATAGAACAATGTCTGGAATGCAGAGAATCATTTGGGTGCAACTCAGTTTTCCCATATTCAATAATAATGAGTAATGAGAAACTGCAATAGCCTTGTGAAGATGGGATCTATGAGGACTCAAAAATTATAATGATAGAAGTCTGAATCATCCCTTCAGAAAAGAAAAGAGGAAAACCAACAAACAATGGAGGTATTGACAGAGGGCACGGGAAGGTAAAATGTATAAGAAGGAAACCATGATTACTGATTTAAGACTTATTACAAGCTACAAAATGAGAAATGTAGCAGCTCTGGTATACACCAGTACTACTGGTGGCTATTTTTTACCGATTTAACCATACCCTGCTATTACATGATAGCTGATGAGATGTTGCATTTTTCCTTCATTGGGAAAATGAAAGTTTCTTCATCTAAGTGAATTATGAATGTTGTATTATAAATGAGTGTTTGCAAAAGTGGTGGTGTACTCACAAGTTTCATGCCTTACTATTCTCAGGTCTATGACTAGATGTGAACCAATCTCTATAAACTTCAGTATATGAACCCCTCTTTCCCTTGATTTCTGGGAACGAACTAACAATAATTGAAAATGTGTAAAAGAAGTGAGAGATCAAAGTACAGTATAACTCTCCTTTGCTCTCTCATGCTTCTCCATGGTTTGACAATAGTTTGGACAATGGCTGTATGCCTCTGTGGCCATGACCCATGTAGGTCGGCCTCTCTTCCTTGGCTCCTACTCTTTTGGGTTCTGTTTCAGCCTCTTGTCCTATCAGGCCAGTGGTGATAATGTCTTCTCATTGTTGATAATCCTTGTGTACGTCATCTACTGTGGATTTTCTGATCCACCCAAACTATGTGAAAAGCCCTTTATTAAATTCTGTTTATGTATATCCTTTAAGTGTGTCATTGATTTATGCCAGTACCATGACAATATAAAGGTTTTTACAATTTCTTCCAACTCTTATATTTTAAGTTTCTATAGGCAAGAGATAATTTTCATACAGTGTAGATATAAAATATAATGAGGTTTTGGAAATTTATATGGCACAATTTAATTAATTCTATGCCCCACACCATTGATTTTAAAATGTCATCCTTTATAATGCTACAGCTAAATAGGGTACTCTTTTATACATATATAGTATTTAGATTTATTTTACACTGAGACATGCAAAGTAATAACCTTATAAAAAGAAATACATTTTTTAAAAGGAGGGATAATTATGTGGAACTGTAGCTAAGTTGTGAGGAGAATTTATCATTAGTTAAAAAAATAGCAACCAAAAGCCTCTAGAAAGTACAAATATGACTTTCATACCCATTAAGTCTGGTCATGCTATTTTTTTTCCCCTTTTTACAATAGCACATCACAGAAACTTGTTCAATCTCCCTTGTGACCTTGTGAAGGAGAGCAAACATGTTCCTTTATCACTTAAAACATTTTATTCATTGTAAAATGGGCACCATGACACTGTGGCTATTTTAAGCCTTCCATTGTTTGTCTAAAATAGATTGTGCTGGCAGAGTGTGTGTTCTGAAAATTGTTTGCTTGGTGTGCTCATTACTTCATGTCAACTTTCAGAATGGCAATTTCTAACAATTTCAAACACTTTTTTACCAAACAGGTCAAGTGAATGATGCTATTTAAGTAATTTGTGAGGTATGGTCTGAGAGAATGAAGCATTATTCTGGGTGAAAGATAGGCAGAGAGAGATTCAAAGGCTATTTTGTCTCATGGGATAAGTCAGGTTTCACAGAAATGGGAAGAATGGTAATCAGATGTAGGACTAACAAGTTTGCAATTCCTGTTAAGGTCAGGGCAAATTTTACATATAAACAAGAGGTTAATTGATACAGATGGGATAAAACATACTCAGTGGGTCAAATAAACTGATTTTCATTTCCCAAGTCCTCCCAGTAGATGTAATATCCTATAAAGCAAATTTAACCATGTCTCTAATTTTCTTAAATTTATCAGCTTTAAATATGCTTTTTTTAGAATTTCTCATTGCCAGTAGAAATAAGTTCAAGCCCCACTCTAGCTCCCCCATCGTTAATTACCAATATTTGTTTCCACATACCTTATCTTCTAGAACTGTATTTACTACTCTGATATATCTTAAATGTTCCATATTTTGATAAACACGGAATATTTATTGTTGTTTCAAACATGTTGAGCCAAATTGTGCATTGTGTATAAATAAACATTTGGTTTGTAGCGTGCAAAGTTTTAGTCAAAGAGCCAACGATAAATTACAGTTCACTGGAATATGTGGAAACTTGACTGTAACAAGTTATATATCCCTGTTCTAGCCACAGTGAACCTCCTCTGGGCACAGCATATCATATACCTTCACAACTTTTTGCCTTATTCCCCCAGTTTCCTTTGCTTGGAGTATGAACCTAAGGCCTATTGCTCAACCTTCATATAAACTCAAGACACACCATTTTTGTGAAGTCTTAACCTCTAGGCTGTTCTCTGATCTCTTAAATATTTCTTCATGGCTTCATTAGCTCAGGTATGTGACTATGTTATGATTAATCTGTTTAGGCTCTGGTAAGTGAACTGCTTCAGAGTAGGATTAAAATTAATATCTGTAGTCTTGGCATCTAAAAAATAGCTTACATCCTTGTAAGTGCTCAAAATTGTTTGTTTAAGGTGTGATCATCTCAAACTGGTACCAGAATGCCTGTAGAGGTAAACTTCAAGACAAAGGCAGAAGCACACTAAAGACCTCAGAGTAAACTTGGATTGGTGAAAATGTTTCTATATACTGGTGTCTTAAATATGTCTTGCCCTGTATTCAGATGTTTCTATAGGAGACAATTGTTGTCAAATTGAAGTTCAGAAGTTGTATTTATGTCCCATTTATGAAAAGGATGAAGGAGAGAAGTTAGAAGGCTGGGATTGGAGTTCCAGCCCTGCCATTATCTGTCTGGGTGACCTTGGGAAGAATAATTTCAAGAACAACAACAAATTTCTAGTAACAATAAGTGCATTAATACCATAATCAATAATAATTTTAATAGATGGGATGGAATTTGTACCACATGCCTCAAACTATGTCAAGCATATAAACTACCTAAACACTTATTCAACTATAAAATAAGTTGTATTTCCTATTAAACATGATATACAGAATACCTTAACCTTTTGTATGCTTTCCCCAAAACCTCTGTGGAGTGTAAAGGAACAATTTTATTAAAAATGTAGACACCCTAGAGAAAAGTTGAGGAGATAATATCAACTGAGAAATGACATTAAAATTTTGGAAAATGGTGAGTATTGGCTAATGGAGCATAGGAGAGAAAGCTGAAATCTATCAGCTGGCAGAGTTAGGAGCCAACAACAAGCAAACTTATTTATACTGCAAATCCACAGAGAGTCTCAGGAAATGGGGATACCATTTCAATGAAGGCAGGGATTATGGGTGGGAATGAAAGTAGGAAGAATGCTTTGAACTGTTTAAAAACACTTAGATCATTTTCTGTCCAATATCCCCTTCTTTACCTTGCACAACAGGTGACTACTTTCCTCTAGGAAGGTAGGAAAGAATCTATGGAATCTTAAAACTAATGAGCTCTAGGCTTGAAAGTACTGAACAAAGTTAAGAGGGGCTGAGGGTAAGTTAGGGTACTAAAACAGAATCAGACGAATGTTTCCTTATCAAACTCTGAGACCACATCCTGCTTTTCTCACTCAACTTAGAAAATCCTGAAAGCCAGACTTATACTACCATTAGGAAGAACCATCTGATGTAAGACAAAAACAAACAAACAAACAAACAAAAAACACAAACCAAAACTTGACAAATGCTGCTAAATACCAAATGAAGCAACTTGGTGTCCACCATGTAAGTAAAATCCATTCATATTTTAGTCTTTCTCACACCACACATATTCCAATCAATTTTTAGTTCCTCGATCTTAAATAGGAACAAACAGCTAACACATTTGAGAAAATCATCTAAATTTAAAGACAGACACTAAGACAAATATGTATATGTAAGTAGAGCAAAATGAAACACTCTGAGGAGGGACAATTGGAAGAAAACTTGAACAAGCACAACTTCATAATAACTATAGTAACCAAGAGAAGACATGACACCGTGGCATGTAAGAACTAGAATGCTATGGTTTTTTAAATGGAACATTCAGAGAATTAAAATGTAGGTATTAAAGATTGAAAAAATGAATTTTAGCAGAAATAAAATGTTATTTGAAAGCTCATTTGAGAAAGTTGAGGTTATGACCCAAAAGGTAAAAGAACAATACAGAAAAAATCACCTCAAAGAATTGGTAAGTGGAATGACACAGCACTATTTCCCATCTCAAAATTCCACACTGAGACAAACTATTTCAGTGCAGAGTAGAATGAAGATGTTTTCAGTTATACAAAACTTATACATTTAACCTCCTATGCACATTTTTAAGAAGGTTTATTGAGGTATATTCCACCAAAATAAGAGAGTATAAATTAAGAAAGAAAGGTACATAACTCAACAAATAAAGATCGCAATATTCAAGAGGCTTAAAGGGAAATACCAGGTTGATGACTACGTAGTAGTTTAGAAAGTTTCCAAGAGAGACCAATTCAGGAAGATGGAGAGCTCTATCCTCTATGGAGAGGGTTACAGTCAACACAACCTGGTGGAGGTCAGGGAAGTATGTCTGTAGGAGGACAGGGCATGAAGTCTCATAAGTATAAGATCACTTATAATCTTTTATAGAGGGAACTCAATAAATAATGTCTAAAATTGTGAAATCAAGAAATAGCAGCACTTTTAGTTATAGATAGAGTCTCCCCTAGGGTATGTGGTGCTCTTTTTAACAATTTGGTTTAAAATGTGTGACAAGTTTCATGGGCCCATGTAAGATATCAAGATTTAATTTATTGCAGATGTAATAAATTACATTTGTTAAGTGTCACAGAGTCCAGGCATCATTTCTTCCTGTTCAGGTCCAGGAACTATAGTGTTCTGATCTTTATTGTCAAAAGTGCCATTCCAGGTTAATTTCATATGTGCCCAGCCCAATAAGAAAAAAAGATAGTGATACTATTATTACTCATAATGCAGTTTCTTTAGATTCTGTCTGCAATATAGGTCTTGCTCTACAGTTTCTTTACTTACTTAATGCTGGTTACACAATGGCTTTCTTTGAATCCTGGTTTCCAATAACTTTGAAAAGCTGCTAGTGTGCTGCATTGATAATGATCACAAATGCAATTTTATCCAGAGTACACAAGAGTATGTGAATGAAAATTAGTTTTCTGGTTTTGTTAAATTTACAACTTAGAATTTTATAATGTAAATATATAACAACACCCTAACAATTATGTCTTCTCTGGAATACTTTACTCCTAGGATATGATCTCTTTTGATGGTGGTCACACCTCTTCCTTCTATCCACCACCATCAGCAGAAGGGTGTTGGGTAGAGGTAGAAGAGTAGGCCCATTTATCAAAGGACTGTCTGTCTCTTGTCTAGCACAGCTGAAGACTGACCCTGGAGCATGCTGTCTCTTCATCCATTAGAGTCAATTAGAGGAAATTGCTGAGAAGGGCCTATTGGTATTATGGAGCAACATCTTAAAAACCCTGGGAAGAGATGGCGGAGCACTCCTGCAGGACTACCTGACAATGGGCAGTGCCAGTGGCAAGGGGCATCTGGGGTAAAGAATTCCTGCCATCATCACCAATACCACATACCCCACATATGGGTACTGTAGACCTGAAGTAGTGGGATAATTGGAACATAGATGGGGAGATCCATTGCCTAGGCCTATCTAAGCAGGTCTAGGTTAGGGATCAAAAATGGAGAGTTGGTAATCCAGAGTCTGAACTTGCCCTGTGTCTGACATAAATGAAACATTCACTCCAGACTGGCAAGCCTTCACCATCTTGACAGTTCAATCTTACAAGATCTGAAGAAAGAAATACTTGCATTGTCCAGCAGGAGTGATCTGATGTCAGGCCACTTTCCTGGAACTAGATCAGGTTGCCTAATCTAAGGGTGACAGTGGTCTGAAACATGGGGGCAAGTGCAAAAAAACCACAAAAAAACCAAACCAAACCAAAACAAAACAAAAAAACAGCTATAGAATTGAAATACTGAACTGATTTATTCTTAGAGAAGGACTAAGGAGGAAGAAAGGTAGTTAAGAGATAACTGTTTTTCATAACAAGCTTTACTATATATATACTATATAGTATTCCTTAAGTTCTATGGATGCATTACTTACAAAAATAAAAAATATGAAATATGAAAGCACCTTATTTTCATTTTTTTCCCAGTTCCAAACTGCTATATTAAATGAAGCTTCTAGAGAGCTAAATGCATTATAAAATGTTAGGAGAAAAACCAGTTGCTTCTAATTTATATTTAAATTGGCACATTCATATATCTCATGATTTGTCTCTCAGAAACTTGTAAGTCAGTGACCAACAAAGCATGAAATAAGGAGGAGAAAGTTTAGTATCATTTGAAGTATAGAATTGAGAAGGCCAGTACTGGGCCCAAACTGTGACTCCAAGGTTGCTCACCTGTGGTACTCTCCCTTCCAGGCCCTGTTTTCCCTTGGGCATCTCTGCTTGATGTCAATTTAATACCGCTAATGAGGACACTGATAACAGCTTAAGAAATGTTCCAGTCCCTTGGGTATTTTTATTATAATAAGGAGTGTCTTATTAGACAAAACCACTTTAAACTCAAAATAAATGATATGAAAGGGGGACTAATTTTGTCGTTGGCAATAGAATTGATATGTTGAGACCTAAAAACTCTCCATCTACTCGCAAGTTTTGCTTTGTAGTTGCCTGCATATTGTGATGCTGATCCTCATTATACACATCTTTGAGAAAAGGGCCAGAATTCTAAGGTAAAAATCATGCCACACTGAGTAAAGCAAAATATTTTGACTTGCATTTACTTTCTTCTTCTTTTTTTTTTTTTTCTGGTCTGTATTTACTTTCATGGAGGCTACACTGCAGCTAAAGATGTGAGAAATATTTTGATTGTGCATACGTTGTCACTTATTTCATGGAACCATAGCTCATTGAATAAACCTGTGTAAGAACAGAGCATACTATCTTGGCTATGTCTAAGTAAAACTTAACTGTATAAATAATGTGTGCATGCGCACTCAGACAGACATATGGTAACATCTTATTGGCTTTGTAGTGTTAGAGATAGGATTGTTCTTTATATGGAATTAAACTTTATCTTATATCAGAAATAATTTGTGTTCTTACAAAGCTATTTCCAAACTATATCACAATTCCTTTTCTTCTAAAACACTAAGTTGAACTTTTAAAATATTTCAGTGACACACACTTATTTTAATACATGAGTTGACATAAAGTGCTGTAATTGATACCCTCTGGTTCTTGTCAATTTGCTAATACTCAAAATGGTCCCAGAGAACTCTGCCGTTTGATTTGTTTTCATAACTTTCTTTTATCTCACTGTCACTTTTCACTTCTGTCAGTATGTTATCTTCTAACTACTATTTTTAAAAATTATTTTTTACATCATTGAGTACATAGCAAGTGCTCAATAACTGTTTTGTTGAATTACAATACATTTCACTCTGCTCCTAGACAATGTTGTTGCAAAGAAATAATGAACTATTTTTAGTGATCAAAACCATTCATTTTTTTTTCTTTTATCATGCCAGCTACTTAACATTACTTGATTCGATCTGTTTTAGAAGTAATTGAACCACTGAAGACTAAAGTCCTGGTAATAAAAATTCAGTTAGTTGTGGTTAGTTTGAGAGTCCAAGTAATCACTAATATTTGGTTTCCTTTTCTGTGAGTAGCTGGAGTGCTGTCATGCAAAGGGCTGAGTGTTGAAGAGGCCGACAGCATTTATGAGGAGCTTTGAAGCAATCCCTGCATAATCCACAGGATGAGCTCTTGTCTTATAATTGTGACTCTGTGACTCTGAAGAACTCTGGCTCATAAGGAGCATATATGTCTGAAGCCATGTCAGTTGGTAGTTAACATTGAACTTTTCATTTCCTTCTGCTGTCATCACAGCCCCTCCTTTCAAAGTAAATTATCTTTGAATGTCTATTTTAATGGCTATTCCCCACCCCCTCAAGGTGCTATGCAATTTCACTTAGAAATTAGAAAACTGGAAGGCAGAAGACCATTTTAAAGATAGTTTATTGCTTGGCTTATGTTTTAAAGGGCCCTGAAATCCTTGTCTCCAAGCAATCAAGGCAGTCATGTTTGACTTTATGGTTACCCGAGGCATAACTCTTTGATGTATTAAAGAGTATTTTTACCAAATTGACATCTGCTGTTTCAATGATACAACATGGACATTTTAGGCTTGTATTCAAAATGGATATTGGATTCTATTACATTGAAAATAAGGGCCAGGAACAGTAATGGCCACATTAATGACTTTGAATAATCTTTTAGTTATACTTTTAAAATAATAGCTCTGGAAATATTTGCCATGATAGCAAAATACTGTTTTACCAGTAGGAATGATGGCATCAACCTTAACTTGAATGGCAAAAAGCTAGTGATAGACCAAGGACTGTGCAACAGTTTGACTTTGCATGTCAGCTGGAGGAATTCCTCATACACATTTGTAACGGATGCTTCTTTCTCTAGTCTTAAACTCTGAGAGACTGTATCCTATTTATAGTCTATCTCCAGAATCTAGTTCCTGATAATCCTGCATGTAGTATTTGTTTAACTGAACAGACATGTTCATTTGAATGCTAACATACTAGTTCAAACAGTTTCCTCTGATTAAAAAAAAAAAAACCACAACTGGTTCAGTTAGTATTATTTAATGAGTTTTTATTAACTTCTGCTTCCTGAGGCAGTTTTTTGATTCAACTGATATACACTATTTTAAATGTTAATTTTACATGTGTTAATTTTTACCGAAGGGCCATCTCTTCCCATAAAACACAGAACTACACAGCTTAATGCCTACTCATGAAAATTATATATCAAGTGATAGACCAGCAAAAATACCTGTGACTAAATTGAAATTCAGTCAGGTTGTTTTCTGTCTGGAATTTGAAAAAGAGATCCAGAGAATGAGGAATAATTGATTGCAAATGTGAACAAACAAAACAAAAAAGATACATATGAAAAATGGACAAGAATGTTGAGTCCTGGGGTAAATTCTATTGCAAAAGGAATGGCAAGATAACTTAGATACTCAAGCCACTTAGTATTCTGAATAATGTTTGAGGAGGCTCATTGCATTTATGTCTCTGAAAAATTTTCGAGTCTCTGGAGAACTCAAATTAGCTACTGTTTCTGTGATCCCTATGAAATGTGATTTGTTGGTTTCTCCAAGTTCTTATGAGGAGAGAGAAATGATCAAAATTCCTGCTTAAATTGATGTTGAGTTTTTCATAATTTGGAGTTCACCAGTAAGTCTATTTCCTGGTTTTAAAAGAACAGAAGAAAGATGTCTGAAAAAAAAATTACCTTCTTTCCTTTCTTGACAGTAGTTTTAGTGAGATATAGTTCATATACCATAAAATTCACCTATTTAAAGTGTACAATTCAGTGTTTTTGAATTGTCCAGTATATTCAGAGGTATATAACCATGACCACAATCAATTTTAGAACATTTTCATCATCCCCTAAAAAAATAACTTACTTTTTAGTGGTCACCTACATTTTTCCCCCGTTCTAACTACGGTCCACCACTAACCTATTTTCTATCTCCATAGATTTGCCTATTATGGTCATTTCATATAAATTGAATTACATGCCATATGGTCATTTTTTACTGGCTTCTTTCACTTATCATAATGTTTTCAAGGATTATCCATGCTGTGGCTTGTATCAGTACTTCAATTCTTTTATTGGAAAAATAATTTCTATGTATGAATAGACTGTATTTTGTTTATCCATTTATTAGTTAATATATATTTGGGTTGTTGATGCTTTTTGGCTTTTAAGAATAATGATGCTATGAACATTCATGTACAAGTTTTTGTGAACATGTTTTCATTTCTCTTGGGAGTGGAGCAATACTATATTAAAACTCCTGAGGAACTGTCAGAAAGTGGCTATATCATTTTACATTCTCATTAGCAGCATATGAGGGTTCCAATTTTTCCACTTCCCTGGCAATATTTGTCATTATCTGGCTTTTTTTATTATACCTGTCCTACTGTGTATGAAATGGTACCTCGTTGTGGCTCTTATTTGCATTTTCCTAATGGCTAATGACGTTGAGCATTTTTTCATATGCTTATTGGCCATTTGTATATCTTCTTGTAGAAATGTCTTTTCACTCCATTGACCATTTTTTAATTAGATAATTTGTAATTTTATTATTGAGCTATAAGTGTTCTTATGTATTTTACTTTATTTTTTATTTTATTTTTATTACATTTATTTATTTATTATTATTAACATATAATGTATTTGTTTCAGGGGTACAGGTCTATGATTCATCAGTCTTACACAATTCACAGTGCTCACCATAGCACATACCCTCCCCAATGTCCATCACCCAGCCACCCCTTCCCTCCCACCCCCCTCCACTCCAGAAACCCTCAGTTTGTTTCCTGAGATTAAGAGATACAAGTCTCTCAGGTGCTTGAGTGGCTCAGTCAGTTAAGCATCTGCCTTTGGCTCAGGTCATGATCCCAGGGTCCTAGAATGGAGTCCTGCATCAGGTTCCCTGCTCAGCAGAGAGCCTGCTTCTCCCTCTCCCTCTGCCACTCCCCCTGCTTGTTCTCATGTTCTCTCTCTCTCAATTAAAAAAAAAAAAGTATCTTATAAATATAAATTTACAAGTAATTTCTACCATTCTTTGTTTTTTTTTTAAGATTTTGAAATATACGTTTTTCATGTTAATGAAGTTTGCTCACTCTCGCTCTCTCTCCATCTCTCCCTCCCTCTTTACCTCCCTCCTTCCCACCCCCCTCTCCCTCTCTATATATAGTTGTTGTTGCCTGAACTTTTGATGCCATAGCTAAGAAACCTTTGTCTAGCCCAGGATCACGAGCATTTATGTTTTTCTTTTCCTAAGATTTTTATAGTTTTAACTCTTTTTAAAATTTTTTTTATTATGTTAATCACCATACATTACATCATTAGTTTTTGATGTAGTGTTCTAAACAAAGTGTTCTTTGTTTGCATATAACACCCAGTGCTCCATGCAGAACGTGCCCTCTTTAATACCCATCACCAGGCTAACCCATCCCCTCACTCCCCTCCCCTCTAGAACCCTCAGTTTGTTTCTCAGAGTCCATAGTCTCTCATAGTTCGTCTCCCCTTCCGATTCCCCCCCCCTTCATTTTTCCCTTCCTGCTATCTTCTTATAGTTTTAACTCTTATTTAGGATTTTGACCTACTGAATTAATCTTTATATATGGTGTGAAATATGGGCCCAACTTTATTCTCTTGCATGTTGAACCAGCACTATTTGTTGAAAAGATTGTTCTTATCTATTTGAATTGTTTACTACTCTTGTCAAAAATCAATTAACTATAAATGTTTGGGTTTATTTGGAGACTCTCAAATCTATTCCTTTGATCTGTATGTCTATCCTCTTGCTAGTATCTCATGTCTTGATACATGTTAGCTACAGTTAGCTTTGTAGTAAGTTTTGAATAAGGAAGTATGAATCCTATAGCCTTGTTCTTTTTCCAGATTATTTTGGCAATTTTGAGTCCCTTGAATTTCCATATAAATTAAGAATCAGCTTACTAATATCTGCAAAATAAGAGCTTGGGATTCCGGGTGCCTGGGTGGCTCAGTCGTTAAGCGTCTGCCTTCAGCTCAGGTCATGATCCCAGGGTCCTGGGACTGAGTCCCACATTGGGCTCCCTGCTCAGCGGGAAGCCTGCTTCTCCCACTCCCCTTGCTTGCGTTCTCTCTCTCTCTCTGTTGAAAAATAAAAATAAAATCTAAAAAAAAAAAAAAAAGCCTGGGATTCCAACAGGAATTGTACTAAATCTGGAGACTGATACAATTGCCATCTTGACATTAAGTCATCCAATACATGAACATGAAGTCTATCCAATTATTTAGATTTTTATTAATTTTTCAATAGTTTTATAATTTTCAGAGTATTGGTTTTGAAATTATTTTATTACATTTATTCCCAAATATTTTATTACTTTTGTTACTATTATAAATAAAACTGTTTCTTAATCTCATATTTGGATTGTTCCCTGCTATTGTGTAGAAACACAAAATTTTTGTTTTTTGATCTTATATGCTACAACCTTGCTGAAACTGTTTACTAGTTCTAGTAGTTTTGTAGTATATTTTCTTAGTTTTTATGTGCAAGATCATGTCCTTGGGAAAGATAGTTTTACTTTTTTTACTTCAATCTGGATGCCATTTATTTCTTTCTTGCCCTGTTGCCCTTTCTAGAATCTCCTATTTAATGCTAAATAGAAGTAGTGAGAGAGACAATCCTTGCCTTGTTACTGATCTTAAGGAGAAAACATGAAGTTTTTCACCATTAAATATCATGCTATCCATTGTTATTTGCTAGATGATCTTACTCAGTTTGAGAAAGTTACCCTATATTCATAGTTTGTTGAGTGTTTTCATCATGAAGTGAAGTTGGATTTTGTTAATTTTTTTGTGTATTTATTGCATTGACTTAAATTTGTTTTACTTCATTGACATGTTGTATTATGTCAATTGATTTTCATGTGTTAAACCAACATTGCATTCCTGAGATAAATCTCACTTGGTCATAGTGTCTAATCTTATATATTATGGAATTTGATATTCTAATTTTTGTTAGGGAATTTTGCCTCAACATGCATAGGATATATTGGTCTGCAGTTTTCTTTTCTTGTGATGTATTTGTTTGTTTTCATGTCAGGGTAATACTGGCCTTTGGGGAAAAATTGAGAAGTGTTCCCACTTCTATTTTTGGAAGAGTTTGTCAAGAAATAGTATTAATTCGGGGGCACCTGGGTGGCTCAGTCGGTTAAGTGGCTGCCTTCAGCTCAGGTCATGATCCTGGGGTTCTGGGATCGAGTCCCGCGTCCGGCTCCCTGCTCAGTGGAGAGCCTGCTTCTCCCTCTCCCTCTGCCTGCCATTCTGCCTACTTGTGCTCTCTTTCTCTCTGTCTGTCAAATAAAATAAATAAAATCTTTAAAAAAAAAAAAAAGAAATAGTATTAATTCTTTAAATATTTGGTAGAGAGCGCCTGGGTGGCTCAGTTGTTAAGCATCTGCCTTGGGCTCAGGTCATGATCTCAGGGTCTTGGGATCAAGTCCCACATCGGTCTCCCTGCTCAGTGGGAAGCCTGCTTCTCCCTCTCTGACTACCCCTGCTTGTGTTCCTGCTTTCACTATCTCTCTGTCAGATAAACAAATAAGTAAATAAATAAATATTTGGTAGAAATCACCAGCGAAGTCATCTGAGCCTGGTCTTTGGCTTTTTTTTTGTGGGTAGTTAATTTTTTTTCTGATTAGTAATTAAATCCCTTTATATGTTATAAATCTATTTTTAATTTCTTCGTGAGTCCGTGCTATTAGTTTATGTCTTTCTAAGAATTTGTCAATTTTATCTAAATTATTTAATTTATTGGCATAGCCCGGCTAGCTCAGTTGGTAGAGCATGAGACTCTTAATTTATTGGCATAAAATTATTAATTGTATTCCCTAATATATATTTTTAAAATTTCTGTAAGGTTGGTGGTAATGCCCTCTCTTTCATTCCTGATTTTAGTAATTTGAGTCTTCTCTCTTATTTTCTTGTTTAGTCTAGCTAAAGATTTGTATATTTTATCTTCTCAATGAATCAACTCTTAGTTTTGTTTCTATTCTCTGTTATTCTATTCTTTATTAATTTTCAGTATGGTCTTTATTATTCACTTCCTTCTTCTTACTTTGATTTGAGTTTTTCTTTTTCAGTGTCTTGAGGTAAAATGTTGGATTATTGATTTGAGATTTTCCTTTTTAAATATAGGCATTTACAGTTACAATTTTCTGATTAAGTACTACTTTAGCTGCATCCAGTAAGCTTTGATATGATATGTCTTTATTTAATTTATCTCCAAGTATTTTCTAACATCTTTCCAATTCCTTTTGTGATCTATTGGTTATTTATGAGTATGTTTAATTTTTACCTATTTGTGAATTTACCAATTTCTTTCTGTTATGACTTCTAATTTCCCTTGATTGTGGTCGAAGAATATGTTTTGTATAATATTAGTTATTTTAATTTATTAAGGTTTGTTTTGTAGCTAGCACACATTCCTCTCTGGGAAATATTCCATTTGTTCCTGAAAAGAATATGTGGTATATTGTTGTTGGGTGGATTGCTCTGTAGTTGTCTATTAGATCTCATTGGCTTATAATGTCGTCCAATTCTTCTATCTCCTTGTTGATTCTTACAATTAGTAGTTGTTGTTTTCTTGCTTATTTTATTGACTGATTGGACTATTTTAGTGAAGTCCATTTGCCTTGCAGCATGAAGGCTCTGATGAAATTTTACCTAAAAAATATATAGCCTTAAGCATGTTCATAGTTACTCTGGGATGACAGTGGTTTCAACAGGGCTGACTTTGACTGTCTTTGTCACTGATTACACCCAGTTGCTGACAGGGTACTCTATTACTTTTCAGCAATTCCCTGGGGGCATATATTGCTCTACAGTCTGACCCAGTTGAATTCAGGACACTTTCCATGCACAGTATTTGAGAATAGCATTTGAGGTTTTCTAGCTGTGTCTTTCTCATCCTCTCTCTCTAGTAAAGTAACTGCCCTACGTTAGTACTTTTTTTTAAATTATGTTATGTTAATCCCCATACATTACATCATTAGCTTTAGATGTAGTGTTCCATGATTCATTGTTTGCATATAACACCCAGTGCTCCATGCAGAATGTGCCCTCTTTAATACCCATCACCAGGCTAACCCATCCTCCCACTCCCCTCCCCTCTAGAATCCTCAGTTTGTTTTTCAGAGTTCATAGTCTCTCATGGTTCATCTCCCCTTCTGATTTGCCCCCTTCTTCCTTCCCCTCCTGCTATCTTCTTCTTCTTCTTCTTCTTTTTTTTTTAACATATAATGTATTATTTGCTTCAGAGGTACAGATCTGTGATTCAACAGTCTTGCACAATTCACAGCGCTCACCATAGCACATACCCTCCCCGATGTCTATCACCCAGTCACCCCATCCCTCCCACCCCCCACCACTCCAGCAACACTCAGTTTGTTTCCTGAGATTAAGAATTCCTCATATCAGTGAGATCATATGATACATGTCTTTCTCTGTTTGAC
>NC_138379.1:65441233-65462460 GCF_054177405.1 Leptonychotes weddellii
GTCGTTGCAAATGGCAAGATTTTATTCCTTTTGATGGCTGCATAATATTCCATTGTATACATATACAACATCTTCTTTATCCATTCATCTGTCGATGGACATCTTGGCTCTTTCCACAGTTTGGCTATTGTGGACATTGCTGCTATAAACATCGGGGTGCATGTTGTTTTGATGAAGTTACCTCCACTGAATTGCTTATCATCAAAACCTCCATTGTTTTTGAGAGTTCTGTTTCAAATAAAGTAGGTTCCTTTTAGTAGAGCTTTAGAGCTCAGTTATCAAGATTTTCCTTTATACCTGGACAAAATTTCTGAGTCAAGCTCCTATTGTGGGAGTTGAGGATAGTGGCCCACTTTTCTCTTAGTGACCCCTGTTTTAGAAGAACAGTGCTGGGCAGTTGGTTCACCTCCTGGTTTTGTAGGTATTTCTCTCCAGGTGTGGAATCTCTTTCCTACAAATGAGTTGGGGTGAAAGCTATTGGATCTCCTAGTATTCTCAGAATGCTATGCCTGAAGTATATCTTTCCCTTAATGAGTGAGGCTCAAGGAAGGGAGTCCCTAACTTTTTAGCTGCACTTGCCTGAAATGTAGTCTCTGCAAAGTGGCTGGGGAAGAGATACAAAATTCTGATAGCTTGCCTCTCCCAGGAAGATACTGTACCTCTCTTCTGGGAACTGGAAGGAGAGCTGTGTTCTTAGCTGACCTACCTGGAAGGGAGATTCCATCACACTAAGCTGGAAGTGGCAAAGGAGGTAGCAGATCATGGTTCAAATACTATATTCTCACTGTCCTTAGCAATTTTTAGTAGATTTTCTTAAGTAAATATTTAATAATTTGATGTAAGCCCTTAGATATTAATTTAAAATATATATATATTTTTACCAGTTACACTTGTTTCACTGGGGTGTGGCCCACCATGATCCTCAGAATGCTATTTTAGAAGTGCAACTCCCTTATATTTATTTTTATAATTCATAAAATATCTATAGATATGCCATAGATTATTTGACGTTCAAATTTGGAGGACATTACTGGATATTATTGCTTACTTGTTTATCTGAGTTATTTAGTTCTTGGTATATTGTACAGGAACATTATGGTATCTTGACTGTATGAAATTTTTGAGTGACTGAGATAGTAATAAGAGGCAATGTAGATGATGAATTACTGAACTCTACATCTGAAACTAATGATGTACTATATGTTGGCTAATTGTATTTAAATTTAAAAAAGAAACAATGTAGAATATGCACATATATAATATTAGACATGTACATATACAGATAATCTATTCTTACACAGAATAGAGACACATCAACATACATGAATATGTGCATGTACACACACACATACTGAGTTATATTAATTTAACTAAGCACTTCAGATTTTAAAGTCAGAAGGATTTATTTTATATATAAACATTTAGTCCAATGTAGACCAATTGATATTAATAAATAAAAATGACTTAATTTTTGAATGCTTACCAGGTGTAACTATTGTGATTCCATTTTATTAGTGTGCAATGATACATTTTAGTATCTATTGTCAAAACAGTTAATTTATACTTTCTTTTGGTAATAGACTCAGAGAGAAATGAGACTCAATTCAGGTCAAAGGCCTTCTAGTTTTTTTGTTTTAAACTGGTATAAAGGGTAAGGTTCTTTCCACTCTAGTCATGAAGTTGGTATCATGTGATTCTGGAGTTCAAAGTGTCCCTTGGCCATTTGGTAAATTGATCTGAGAAAATTACATTTTTGTATGGAAGAGATAAAGATGAGACAATCAAAAAGTCACTTAATATCATTTATGTCCCAAGTTCTAGGATGTAACTAAAGCCAGGCTTGCACTTACCCTTCTGAAAGATAATACTTTCTTCAGTTTTTGCTTCAATAAATTGATGACTTGGGATTGAGGGACATGACTCAATAATATGTATACTGAATGCTTATAAATTATCCAGCCTTCAAACATCAAGTTTCCTTTTAATCCACAAATAAAAGAAACCTGAACTATAAATTCTGATACATTTACAAAACATGTTTGTTCATATTAGGCTACTTTCTTTTCTGTAATAAATATCTGCATGTTTCGCAAATCTATCCTGTTTGTCCTCACATTGGTAGTGAAAATTCATCTTGTAATTCATTTACCTAGTCTACTGCTAATATCACTTTAACCCCTTTCCCCAAATGTGGCATAGATAGTATTCCTTAATTCACCAGATATATTCAATAATACTCTGTAATGTTTACACAAACCCTTCTAAAGTCTTGTGGTAACATAAATAAATTGTCATGTGGAAAGAAAGAAAAAAGCTTAGTTGAAGATGAACTATTAATGGATTCTAGCATTCATAAGCTGCAAATCTCCTCATGAGATTTCTTACTATAATTTTTTCCTTGTTAATCCAGTCTGCCATCATAATTCAGGGCCACAAACTAGAGCCATGCCTTTAATTTCCATTCTTGCAGTTTTGGCCCAGAGCCCCATTTGTTTCTTTAAATTGAAAAGAAAAGAAGTTTATATTTACTTGTAGTCTTAGATTTCAATCCTGTTAAATATTGTTAGATGCAAGGTTATAAAAATTCAAGAACTTTTTATAATATTACCCACAATATTTCAGTTCAACCATGTCAGAATGTCTTTGCTTCAGAATATCATTTTGGTTTTACCTTTACCTGAATAAATTGTGCTTAAAAATACTTGAATAGGAGTATGGAGGATAATGAAAGCTGTCTGATTTTAAATTCCTACACACATTCATCCAAATCTGTAAGAACACATAAAAACACATGGACCATATTTTTAACAATCCCAGGAATCAGAGAATAACATGACCTACAAATTACTTGTACATAGGGAAATAAATGCCTCAATCTAAGAGAGACCCCACCATAACTTCAAACCAGACAGTGCAAGAAGGAAGGATGTCAGAGTCCATGAAGAAAGGGAGGGAGCATTGAGAAATAAGATGAAACACAGACATAATCAATGCCAGGAAAAGAAAGTCCAATAGTAATCACAAACTAATGAGTGTACTTTTGTACCTAATAGGGAAGGGTTTAAAACTGAAGGTGAGTGGAGTATCATCTTTGAGGAAGCATGAGTTCTGGGTATAATCTGGTAAATAAAGAAGGTGTGATTAACCTTGGAGCCACAGTGTTGAATGAAAAGAAGGAACAAGGAGAGGAAAATTAAGGATTCTAAAGAGATAAAATAAAAGCAAGTATGTCTAACTCCACTCCCCCCCCCATATATCTTCAACTCTCTTTAATTAAGAAAAGAGGGCACTTGTAAACTAGGAAACTTTTAAAAAATTCCTAAATACAGGGAATACAAAGGAAATGAGTGTCTTACAAACTACTTGAAGTTTATAAGAAGAAAACAGAAAATCTAACGCAAAATATTACAGTTGATGTTTTCTCAAAAAATAACTTTTTTTGAGAGAGAGAATGTGCAGATGGGGAGGGGGGCAGAGGGAAAGAGAGAGAATCTTAAGCAGGCTCCACACCTAGCATGGAGCCTGACTTGGGGTGCCATCTGATGACCATGACCTGAGCCAAAGCCAAGAGTTGATTGCTTAACTGACTGAGCCACCCTGGTGCCCTCCAAAACAACTATTAATCAGAAAAATACAGTATTACAACACTTCAAATGGAATTAAATCTTGCCTTGAAGACTTTTTGGTTATGAAAATATACCTTGAATGAAAAATTCAAAAATTAAAGTGGTAGTGAATAAAAATATGAAGAAATTTAATAATAGTTGATTAAACTCAGAAAAAAATAAGAAAAAGGGAAAAATCATTTGAGAAATAAAGATTCAATGTGAGATGTCCAAGGAAGAATAATATTTGTATGAAAATTTAATAAGAATATTAAAGAAAAGTAGGAAAGTAACCACAGGAATGAAAATCATTCAAGAAGAGAGTAAAGGAGTAAACAAAAGACATGTACAGAATATCCAGCATATGAATATTGGAGTAGATGAAGAGAAAATCAAAACTTAAACTAAATAGAATAATGGGAAAGATATTTAAAGTATAATCTAAGGAAATTCCTGGAAATAAAAGAAACTTTGGAGAGCACCTCAGAGGCTCAGTCGGTAGAGCATTTGACTCTTTTTCTTTTTTTTTAAGATTTTATTTATTTATTTGACAGAGAGAGAGAAAGAGCACAAGCAGGGGGAGCGGCAGGCAGAGGGAGAAGCAGGCTCCCCACTGAGCAAGGAGCCTGGTGCGGGACTCCATCCCAGGACCCTGAGATCATGACCGGGGTCAAAATCAAGTGTCCGGCACTTAACCAACTGAGCCACCCAGGTGCCCCGGGGGCTGCAATTTTTAAACGCTACACAATAGATTATGAATTTATTATAGTTTGAGAGTTCCTGTTGAACGTAATGAAGATGATAGATGAAAACAATTTTTTAAAGAAGAAATTTTCTTAAGTATTCAGTGATACCAAGATTTCATTTGAGAGAGCTGAGAAGGGACCATTGAGTTTTGTAATGAAAAGGTCGTTCAGAGGAATGATTGATTTGATGAAACTAGATTTCATGGGAAGTGAATAATTAGAGACAATAATTGGACTGTTGGCTTTAAAAAATTTGACAGGAAAAATAGAAAACGTACAAGTTGGTGCTGAGGCTTTTTGCTTGTTTTGAATGATGGCTCATGCCATTGTTTCTAGTACATATACTTCTTTCAATACTAATGCCTTTTTAGTATTGTATTTTATAACTATTGAGCACCTAAATGTGTGAAGTACAGAATACTTCAGAGGATCTCTTTCTCACTGGATTCAGAATAAGTATTTTAAGATCAAGTCCTCCATTACTCCACTTTATCATCCAGTGTTAAGTATATAAGGTTTTACTTACTTTAAGTATATAAGGGTTTTATTTTAAGTATATAAGGGTTTTACTAATCTTTTTGTAGTTACACTAGAATTATCAGTCTTTAGTAAAGACATAGAGATTCAGAATTATAAAATAAAAATAAATCATACAGTTTGAAGGCCTAAATAACATTAAGAAATCTATAAAACAAGTATTATGATGTAAAGAATAGTTTCTACATTTGGAGTCAAAATGTCAGTGTTGGAATACTGTGTGACATTGGTCAAAATACTAAAGTCCCTCAGTGTCTTATTTTTTTTCACAGAATGCTTTTCTAATTTGTTAGGAGAAACACATAAAGTAAGTTCTTTTTGAAAGTGCTAAAGCAGGGGCGCCTGGGTGGCTCAGTCGTTAAGCGTCTGCCTTCGGCTCAGGTCATGATCCCAGGGTCCTGGGATCGAGCCCCGCATCAGGCTCCCTGCTCCGCAGGAAGCCTGCTTCTTCCTCTCCCACTCCCCCTGCTTGTGTTCCTGCTCTCGCTATCTCTCTCTCTGTCAAATAAATAAATAAAATCTTTAAAAAAAAAAGTGCTAAAGCATTATAAGCTATTAAGATTAGCATAATACTCAAAGTCCTAAAGTGACTTTGTCATAAGTAATATATATAAGTATAGTTACTGTATTCTAGAGTTTTGAAAAACATAGGGAAGGCAGCACTTTATAAAGGGAGAGAAACTAAAAGGAAATGGAATTGATCAATGACCATAAAACACATAAAAAGTCCTCTCGTAAAAACAAAATATAATCTGTTATGGAAAGCTGAAATACAGTATAGATTTCAAATTTCATTATAATAACCAGATCAATAGTCGACAAAATCAAATTCATCACATTTGAAAACCTGTAGCATGCTATTCAGGTATATCATTCAAGTTGGGTCACTTTTCTCCATATTTACTGCCCCTTCATTAAGGTCCTTCATGTGTCTTGGCTGCACTGTTATTTTAAGTCCCTATTTCAGTCATTGTCAGTTTCCTCTCCAAGTTAATATCTTTAAACAAAAATACGGGAATTTGTCATTTCTCATTTTAAATATCTTCAACTGCATATTGCCTATATTTTAAAATGTAAAAAAATCTTTTTCTGGCACATAAAATCCAGCCAGAAAATATTTCTCATCAATGTTTTCCATGCATCTAACTTCTTTTTTAACTTTTTACTTTTACATGGGTACACATTAATGTTATTGCTGTTGTTTTCATCTGCAATTTTGAGCCTCTTTATATGCCCCTGAAAGTATCTAGAGTGTCTTCCTCCTCTTTTTCTCCTGGAAAACTCCTCTTCATTCTTTCAGACCCAGTTCAAGAGCCAATTCACAGAGAGGCTTTCTCCAACTCCACAATGCTTCTGTTCTCTCTTAATAACTATAATCACACTTCCAGAGTTGTGTTGTAATATCTATTTAGATGATTTTGTTTCTCACTAAATTGTTGAGTTCCTTCTCTAGCGATGGCACTTAGCTCATAACTTGTGTTTAATACCTAAAACATAATTGATGGATGAATGAAAGAACAGAAGAAAAAATGGGAATGTGATAGGCTTAGGACTGAGGATTTAGTCCCAATCTCAATTCAGTTCTCTTATTTCTACATCCCTTGTATAACTGTTACTAACACATTCTCTGCCTTTACCTCCTGTCCTTCACTGATCAAGGCAACTACATTTTGTACATCTGCCATGCAGTAAGGGTAGTTCAATTAATTTCTTCTTTATCCTTATCAGGTGGGACCTAAGGAAAACCTGGAACTCTTATTGCAAATATCTGAGAGTAACCCACATAGTGTTTGTCAGGGAATATTCAGAGATGATACTATTTATTATTGCAATTTGCTTTCTTCTCCCTCATTTATATGCAGTTAAAAATAAGTGTTCTTATTTGTAATGTGCACTTATATACTCTCGTCAACTTAGTAAAAATTTTATCTAGACAGTGTGAAATCTACCTGAATATAATTACCAAGCTTCCTCTATTCCAGCATGGACACATTCACAAACTATACTCCTTAGAGAACACTATCTTAATAGGGTTTGGTTATAACTATTACCTACCTACAAATCCCTCACATCCCTCCCAGAATGTAGCTAGTGCTTTTAAATAAACAAGAAAGAATTTTATTTTAAAATAATTTTTGTTGTCATTCTAGTTTACTTTAGTTCCTGGATTTAGGGTCAATGTGTAAATCTGCATATATCCCAGGCTCCTACAAATTTAGGACCAATTTGGCAACAGGAAAAAAAAAAAAGAAGTTTCCTGCCTGCAAGCTATGCAGTCAAAATGTTAACAAGGATCCCTGATTCAATAAATAAGAGTTTCCTTACCAGCAGTAAAATTTCTAGAAACTCCTGCTGTGTAAGCTAGAAGGCTTCAAGCTGAGCTCTTTTTTTAGAGGCAAGTTGCCCTTAGATAAATTACACTGATGACTAAGTAAAACCCAGGTAATGTGAGACTAGAGTATAGCTAACATTCTTCATGTCATGCACCATTATCAGACTCAATGAAGCAAACCTTTGGAGATCAAAAGAATAAACCTTGTCCTCACTGCTTTTTGCTGTGTTGAAAAATTTAACTGCTGGTTAGTTTATTTTTAACTTATTTAAATGGAGCCAACTGCTTCCTAGCTCAGAGGGTGCTGAGCTGAAAAACACTGCCTGGTTTGCTTGGTCTGTTCATCTAAGGACTGAATGCCCTAGATTTCCTAGGGCAGACTCTGTTTTTAGGACTTAACAGGTTTATGACCTGGTTTATATTCATTTGCTTCAATGGAAAAAACTTGAAATCAATCTTGTCGGAGAAAGAAGTCATATTAGGCGATACTAGACTGAAAAGCTTAAATGAGACTTGGAATTTCAACCTAATACGATATGTCATAAACAGCTATACTAGATATGATAAATATACATGATAAAAATTTAAAAATTAATAAATTAGACAATAGTGCCTATTTTGGATTAATTATGGAGTTGTAATGGTATTAATATGTAATTAGGCTAAAAGACTAATTTGCTACTTTGGCCAACTATCCATCCTTAGAGGGTCTAAATCCTGTGTAAGGTATAAAAATTTGCCTGTGGTCTAAGACCACAGATAATCCCTTACTTAGAATCGATGCCTGTTAAACATGTGACCAGTTTTCAGAGTGGTGCCAGGCACAGTGCCGTCTCTCAATAAATATATAGGGAATAATCAAGTAAATGAATGCTGGTTTTATGAGTACTGGATCCAAGAAGGCAGGATATCAATGTAAAACCATCACCTCCAAAGTGCATGGAATACATAAACTTGCTCTCAAACAAACCCTTATAATTAAGTCGGGGAGACTAATTGCATATTTATTAAATGGCAATAAGTAATTCAGGATAATGGTTAAAGGGATTTTTAACATAAATTCTCAATTATCCAATGGCTCTTTAAAATCCTATCATATCTACTGTCTTGCTTATCAATCTTTACCTTGCTAGTCAATGTTACTTTCTCACAATTACTTTTATGAAATTTCTACCTCTGCCAGATCAACTTCCCCATTTCTGAATAAGTCTCTGCTTTCTTTCCTTTTCCTCACTGCTCACCTGCTTCCTCTACTCAGAATACTTTTCCATTATCTAGCAGTTTTAACCTTTTGTGTTTTTCTAGAATCAGCTCAATCCCAAACTCCATGAATCTCTTTTCTTTCATCTCCAGGTTTCAGAGGTCATTCTGAATTCCAATATTATTCATTGGGCTAATATTTATGTGTCCTTAACATATATTATTTTTTTTAAACTTTTGTTTTTGATAGTTTACACTATAATAATTTGGACAATATTTGTGTATATGTTTATTTTCACTTATTCAATAAATATTTTGCTTTTCTCTTTAAAAATGTTAACATTTCTCAAGATGCTTAATACATAACCTCAACATTAAAATAATGAAAACTTGTTATAATTATGTAATTCTGCATTTAATTGCAACTTCTGTAAACAGCAAACTCTTCTGAAGACTGTGTAGAAAAAGTTAGACTCAGCATCCTGAAAGCATCCTAACTGTGAAATTTGCTCAGGTATAAAATAAGCTCTCAAAGGAGCTTAGGGAGCTCCTTTGGGAAGGCTCTTTCAAATGTTTCAGGCTAACAGTTCAAAAGAGCCTATTAGGAAGCAATTCTGCTTTGCTAGGCTAATGACCTAATAGAGGAATAATGTTCTGTCAGTTTGAACACAGCCTACTGTCCTAGCAGTCTGACAGTAGGGATTATCTGTTTTACCACTAAATCCCTAGAGGTTAACAAAGTGATTTGAACATAGTAGATGCTCAATAAATATATGCTGACCAAATTAAGTTGTCTTAATTTTTTTGTCTATCATTTGTTCATTGGAATATTTAAATTAATTAGAGTGTTAACAATGAATAGTTTTTTTCTTTTTAATTCAGTTAAATAGGTTTTTACTATGTCATAAGTACAAGATTCTGAGCTAGCAATAAAGTCTTAATTTTTTTAAAAGATTTTATTTATTCATTTAAGACACAGAGATACAGACAGAGAGAGAGCATGAGCAGGGGGAGAGGCAGAGGGAGAGGGAGAAGCATGCTTCCCGCTGAGCCAGGAGCCCGATGTGGGGCTCAATCCCAGGACCCCGGGACCATGACCTGAGCTGAAGGCAGACGCCCAACCATCTGAGCCACCCAGTTGCCCCAATAAAGTCTTAATTTTATTGAATCTTTGGCAATACTTGCTTTTCTTATATTCATTCAACTAGCATTTAATAAGGTCCATTCAGTACAGAGCATTGTGCTAGGAAATGGGTATATAAAGTGAAAATTAAGGCATGATCTGTAAGTAAGCTTAGAGTTTCAGGATAAACAAAATCCAACAGAGAATCATCCCATAATTAATTGCAATAGAAAATACACACTATTATGAAAAACATGAAGGTAGTTCATTGAGTGTGGAGGACAGGGAGATACCAGGAGATGGGGAAGGAAAACTTCCTCAAGGGAGGGTATTGAATTTGTAAACTGGAAATGAGGTAGAATTAAGTAAAGATATAGGGGAAGTATTTTCTGGGAATAACAGGGAAGTATATTGTATAGTTATCCTAAGGTAAGAAAAATTGGTATGTTGGAAAAAATGAAAGAAAAAAATTGTGGTTAAAGTGTTAAGAGCAGCGGGCCCCTGGGTGGCTCAGTTGGTTGAGCGACTGCCTTCGGCTCAGGTCATGATCCTGGAGTCCCGGGATCGAGTCCCGCATCGGGCTCCCTGCTCAGCAGGGAGTCTGCTTCTCCCTCTGACCCTACCCCCTCTCATGTGCTCTCTCTCATTCTCTCTCTCTCAAATAAATAAATAAAATCTTTAAAAAAAAAAGTGTTAAGAGCAGCAAGGCTGGTCCAAGGTAATATTGGAAATATAGGTGAGTGGCTATGCATACAATGCAGACCTTTTAGGTCATTTTTACTTTATGCAAAGAACCACTGAAAATTTTTAGGCAATGTGGTGAAGTGATCAGATTTACATTTGAAAAAAAATCTGTGCTAGATGGAGAGTGAATGTGAAGGGATGATGGTGTTACTTTTATATTCTGGTGGCAAATAATAACAGCTTCTCTCAGGATCTTGACAGTACAGAGAAGGGAGAATTTATGGTGCTTAATGGGTTGTATATTTAAAGGTTGAAGGAGAAAGAGGTCTAAGATGAGTCTGAAATTCTGGCATGATCATTTTAAAAGGAATATATGTGTATATTGAGCTAAAGCCTCCTAATGTTCATGAGTTCAAATGTTCTCTCTCTTGGAGTATACTTACTGAGTCATAGGGTATGGATATATTCAACTTTCTGGGATGACATCATCTTCGCTCCTAAGTGGTTACACCATTATCAATTTTAAACAACAGTTTTGAAAGTTCTCTTAAGGCCAAATTCTTGGCAACATTTAGTACTATCAGGCATTTTACTTTTACTTTTCTGGTGGAATGGATATAAAGTAGTATCTCAATGTGATCTTAATTTGAATTTCCCTATTATTAAAGAGGTTATAGGGCACCTGGGTGGCTCAGTAGGTTAAGCATCTGACTCTTGGTTTCAGCTCAGGTCATGATCTCAGGGTCGTGAGATGGAGCCCCACTTCAGGCTTCAGGCTCAGCAGGGAGTCCGCTTGAGATTCTCCCTCCCTCTCTCTCTGCCCCTCCCCCCTGCACTCCTCTGTTTCTCTCTCTCCAAAATAAATAAATAAATAAATCTTTAGAAAAAAAGTGGCTATGTGCCAGTAACATTTTTATTAACCATATTTTGTATCCATTAGATTTCTCTATTTAATTATTGGCAGCTCATACCCATTTTCTGGTTTGTCTTTTCATGTTTTTATGGTATCTTCTAATCAACAAAAGTTTATTATAAATACATGAATTTATCAATCTCTCATTTGTGCTAAGTATTTTGTGTTTTGTTTAAGAAATGCTACCTTATTCTAATATCATAGATATTAGAATATCTATGTCTTCTAAAAGTTTTGTCAGTCTTCTAAAAGTTTTAAAGTTTTCCTTTTATATTTAAATAATATGCATAGAAATAATTTCTACATATAATGTAAATTAGTGATCAAATTTTATTTTTCCTACTAGAATGATTAAGCACAATATATCAAATCCACTGACCTCTAAACACTACTGTCAAACATCAGATTTCCATATAGGAATGATTCTTTTTCTGTCTTCTCTATCTTGTTCCATTGTTCTTTTACAAATATTACACAGCTTTATTTAATATGACTCTATAGTAAGTCTTAATATTTGGTAGGGTAAATGCCCACATCTTATTCTTTCTTTAGAGGTGTCTTGGCTGTTATTAGCTCATGGAATTTTCCACAAAAATTTAGAATAAACTTGCTAAAATTCTTTAAGCGATCCATTTGGATTCTGATTGGAATTGCATATAATCTAGGGATGAATTTTAGAATGACAATCTAAGATAAAGTCTTTGTGTCCATTCTTAAACTATTACTCTTAATTTACTTAGGGGCATTTTTCTCCATAAAAGATCTTGTATATCTATAGATGCTGTTATTATTATTTTATTTTTTAACTGATCCTTATCTGAAAAGATGTAGTTGTTTTTTGCATAATGATCTTAATCCAGATATTTAATAAAATTCAATTTTATGAATATTGCCCTGGATTCTTATGTGATTTAAATGTACATTGTCATATCAGCTGTGGCAGATATAGTTTTACTTCTTCCATTACAATCCTTACTGAATGTATTTATTTTCTAGGTCTTGCATCACTTATCTGAATATCCAAAACACAGTGTAAAAGAAGGGTGGTAGTTAGGATCAAATAGTTAAAACATAGAAAGTAATAAGAAAAACATTTTTAATTATAAAAAAATAAGATATTTAAGAATAAATATTTTTTCTTGTTTAAGATAATTCTGTATTTCTTGTAGTAGGTTGAAAAATGGTCCCCCAAAATATATCTATGTCCTAATCCCTGAAACCTATGAATGTTATTTTATATGGTGAAAAAGGGTCTTTGTTGATATGATTAAGTAAAGGATTTTGAGATGGGGAGATAATTCCATATTACCAATGTGAGCCCTAAATGCAATTAAAAATGTCCTTAAAAAAGAGAGACAGAGATTTGAGGCATAGATGAGAAAAAGACAATGTGACCAAGGAGGCAGAGATAGGAATGACTCAGTCGTAAATCAAGGAAAGCCAGCAGCCATGAGAAACTAGAAGAAGTAAGGAACAGATTCTCCCCTAATGTCTCTTGCTGACACCATGATTTCAGCCTAGTAATAATAGTTTCAGACTTCTAGCCTCCAGAGTTGAGAGAAAACAAATATTTGTTGTTTTAAAGAACTCAGTTTATGGTAACTTCTTACAACAGTCACAGGAAACTTAATTTCTTAGTTCTCATTTCTAATTCTTATTCAGCATAATGTTTGTTGCAAGTTTTAATTAGATGCCCTATATAAGGTTAAGAATGTAAGGCTATTTATTAGTGTGCTAAAAGTTTTTATAATGAATGGATGATTAAATAAAATAATTTCTGCATTAATTATTTTTCTCTTTTTATCTATTAATAGCACAAATTACAGACACACATCCAAATATTCCTCTAAGATAAATTATGTTTATTTTCCTAGTATAAACTCAACTTGAGCATGATGCATGATCTTTCAATACATTACTTGATATGGTTTGCTAATGTTTATTTAGACTTTTTGCATTTATATTTATGAGTGAGATTGAACTATAATATTCCTTTCTTGTACTGGACCTATCTGGTTTTGGTATACAAGACATACAAGCTTGAAAATATGAGTTAGAGATTGTTGTCATTTTCAGTCTTTGGAAGAGTTTGTATAGTAATGAATAATCAGTTCCCAGGACAGTTTCAAATTATACCCAAGAAAAGTGATATCAATGTCCAAAACATAATTTTGATAGCACCGAACTTAACAGTGTGTGCATGGATGTGTGTGTTTAATTGTACTATGGGCAGATCATAACTTTATTCCATTTAAATTAGGGCTAAATGTGAATGTAAATATAACTCCTTTTCCAAACAGTTAGATGACTTCACCTGATTTCCTTATAACATGATGACTGGACTCAGACAAATAGTCTACTGATATTTGCTATGACCTCTGGGCATATAAACTGATGATATTGTTTTGGGTATTATCTTTATGAACTACTTTGGCCAATTGTAGTCATGGAGGGATAGTCTTGCATAATTTAAAAGCACAGACTTTAAAGGCTGACTGACTGGGTTTAGATTTCAGATATTTGTATTACTGTGTGACTTTGCACAAGTTACTTTATCTCTTCAAGACTCAGTTTTCTCATTTTTATTTTTATTTATTTATTTATTTTAAAGGTTTTATTTATTTGACAGAGAGAGACACAGCGAGAGCAGGAACACAAGCAGGGGGAGTGGCAGAGGGAGAAGCAGGCCTCCCGCTGAGCAGGGAGCCCGATGCGGGGCTCGATCCCAGGACTCTGGGATCATGACCTGAGCCAAAGGCAGACACTTAATGACTGAGCCACCCAGGCACCCCTCAGTTTTCTAATTTTTAAAATGGAGATAATAATCCTAGTAAGTTCTTCATATGTTTGTTGTAAGGCTTGAGTGAGTGAACATTATATATATATATATTATGTGTATATGTATATATATTTATATAGACACTATTTTTTGAAACTAGGATTTTATAAGCATTAGTGACTAATATTTTTATAAAGTTTTACATCATTTTTTTCTAAAGATATTAAAACATTTCATATCAGTTATCCTGCCCACTGTCAAAACCTTGTGTACATGGTGGGTAATTCCTCATTTGATGTTGTAACGATTGAATTTTAGAAGTTTATGACCTGATCATAGAGAAAACTAGTATAAGAGAGGCAAAATGCTAATTAGAAGCCAGATATTACCCCAAGGTGTGGCTTTTTCTATCTTACACTCTACCTATGGGTATTAAATTTAAAAAGGAAGGAAATTGCATTTAATGTGTGATTTGCCTTTTGATCCATATGTTTTCTCAGATTCTGTTGAAATCAATGTACTTGATGAAATCAGTGATGATTAATACTGTGCTGAATTATGTACCCTTCCATTTTAAAGGTTTAAATAGAATAAATAAACTTATAGACAGAAAAAATGTGGTATAATGTTTTTCTTATTACTAAGAGACTTCTCATTTCAATTCCTCATCTTTGTTTGCTTGTTAAATACATCTTTATAGCATGCAGCATGGACCTGAGACTTACTTCTCTTACAATTGTTAGATAATTTCCCATGAATTATTAATGTATCTCTAATTTTCATATATGGATTATTTCCTGATGTGATGTAACTACATATCCACCTTGTAAATTATAGATAATAATTTTATAACTCTACACTTGTACATTAAATAATAATGAGTAGCAATACATTCCTCTAAAAGAAGGATGGGTGAGGATTCCAACACTTTAAGCACAGTCTATCACATTTTTTCCAAAATGGAATGTTACTTTTTTGGTCAATCAGGGCACATCTGGCAAAAATATTTTTGTTGCATATAAGTATCTCAGTCTCCTCTCAAACTAAACTGGCTGATGCTCAATATCTAAAATTGGATATGTACAAACTAACTTGCCAAGAAAGTAGGAAATATATTTTTTTGGATATGGCATCTGAAAAAATAATGTAAATTTTCACGAGCTCTTTGTTACATTATTAGTTTAAAAAGTGCCTGTGTAGAATCTTATGCCAAATAGAACAAAAACAAAATTCTCTCAACTCACTGTGATTCAAAATAATCCTCAAATATTATATAGCCTTTAGATTATCCTCAAGTTAAGCTTTTTGTGAGTTATGGGATGACTTGATTTTTTTTTCCCCAAAATAAGAAAGGAAAGAAGGAAGAGTGGAAGAAGGAAGGAATGAAGGAAAAAAAGTTTCTTTGGTGATTTATTTCCCCTTCAGACAAAGAACATACATGAAAGTAGATAAATAGATCATTTTAGCTTTTTGCTAGTCAAATAGAAAATAATAATGATATAGTCAACTGGACTAATAGATTTTGATGCTACTTTCTCTCTTTCAGATAGAAAACATAGTTATAAAAGCAGTGCGTTAGCAACAGAATAATATTAGTGAACTGATAGAGTTATCCAAGTACTACAGGAGATTATGTGGAGTTCTTAGTATAGCGCTGATATTTAATTTGCCATTAATTAATGCAGGTGTTAATAATAATATTATTGTTAATAATAAAATAATATTGGTAGTAGAAGGAGGCTCTTGAAAGCTTTTACAAAAATGTTTAAAAAACCAAAGATATAATAATCGGGAGGCAATTTTCCTGAGACGTATGTTGACTTTAGAGAAAGTGCAGAACTTTCCCTAACCAATCAGTAAGAAGATTATTAATTAATGTTTATTTCTGTGAAGACTTACAATCTACTTTCAAATGTGAGAAAAATGCACTTGAAAAGGGAAAATAAATTTTAGAAGATGACAATAAATGCCTGCTACTACTAGATTTCAGAACTTCATATAGTACATACTGTCAGAAAAAACCAGAGCTGGACAATAATTAAAGTGGCAAGAACAGATTTTATTCAGGATTTGTAATATGGGGAAAGAGATCTCAGTATACAACTGGGCTTAATTCTGAATATAAGGAAGAGTGAAGATTTATAGGCAAGGAGTGTGTGGAGGGGTGGTCAGTGAATGAAAAAATACTAAGAGGTAATTCTTTACTATAGTGACCTCACAGAATTCTTGCTGAAGGCAGGAAGGGTAGTCAGATTCACCTGGGGGGTGGTGGGGGATGATGAATTTGGTCAGATATCAAAGGTGATCAGATACTGAGGGTGAATAATTTGCTAAACTAACTTTAAGAAGATTCTTGCTAAGATGGAACAAAGAAGTTCAAAAAGTCCAGACCCAGCTGGGGAGAAGATTCAGAGGAATCTCACTAAAGTTTGGTCAAAGAGAAACCCTTTGTCAATGCTACTTACAAGTTTTTAGGTTTTTTAAATTGGATTAACACAGCTAGGAAAAAAAAATCCTGAAGAAATTGGACATAGGCTGAACCATGATGAATGATCGGTCACATCTGAAGAGAGGTCATTGTCAGAACAGTTATCAAAAATACTATTAGAAATTAAAAACACCCAGATAATTAGGCAGTAATGGAAGCTGCTATAGCATGAGAGGAGGATAATAAGGAGTGGCTGATTGAGAGTATGCGACCAGCTATAATTAGATTAACAGAGACTTGATAACTGGATTGTATTTCATTGTACCCCCATGGAACTATTTGTTTTGAACTATACTTTGGTGTTATTATTAGTCTAATATATTAAAATTTATTGAAAGTAATACTTCTAGTAAACTCATTGTTTGTGTTTTAAGCATAACGTTCAGGACAGCTTTCTTATATCACATGGTTTCTTCATTATAAAGACATCCAGGAGAAATTCTTGCCTGATTACTGTTCCAAGAATGATACTTCTCTTGTATAATTTATTTAATTCTATTTGATGGATTACAAATTTTATAATTGACTATTTCTCTGTTGACTGTTAGAATTGCAGAATTTTTTATGGACAGACATTGCCAGTGTATAGTGAAACAGAAGTACAGATGGTGGAGATAGAGCATATCAGTTCTTACAGTGGCTCTTGGATCCTTTCACCAATAAAAGAGTGAGATAGAGAAGTCTCTCAGCAGCTCAGGCCCAAGAGAGCAAATAGAAATAAAAGGAAGAAGAAAGATGATGCCTGTAAAATGCTGTAGGAATTACTCACCCCTGCTCTCACCCCCAAGTCTTTGCAACACACACACACACATACAGGCACATTTATGCACTCACACACCACACACACTAGGGAGCCATAGGGATGAATTTACTTGCTGTGAGGCATAAAAAAGTATATTTTGTTAATTGTTTTCCCTGACAATTTTTCCAGTCTGGTTGGATACCAGTTGTGAAGGTAAAATAAAAACATGTACAACGTTTAAGATGGAGGAAAGTGCAGAGAATATTTGGGGGTAGAGTGTAAAAAGTTACTTTGGTTCAAGCACAAGGTTAATTTAGAGTAGAAGTAAACAGTGAGTCTAGATAAAATGTTTAGGAACAGATGCAAAAGTTAGGAACAGATGTTGGAAGGTTCTGACTATAACACAAAAGTTTAATTTTATTCTCTAACTTAATAGAAAACTGTTTTCGACATTTGTGGAGAGCACTAATGTTATGATAATGGTATTGCAGGAAGATTAATTTGGTAGGCTAACTTCAGTTTATTCTAACAATTATTTATCGCGTGCCTACTATTTGCAAGATAGTTGAGAGGATGTATTTAATAGGTACTATGTAACAGGCATAGTGCTAACTGCTCAGAATCAAATCAGAGGAAATGGGAGGATAAGGAACTCAGGAACACAAATAATAATATAACATGTTTGATTTGGTTAAGTCCCCATGAACAATACATAATCAAATGCTACAGCAATTTAAAATAGAAAAGGTTAAATCCAGTTGGCTAGAGGACAACCATTACTGGATTTCTCAAAGGAACTGATGCTTGCCCTTATGAACACATTCCTTATCACTTGGTAAACAAAACATCTTTCCAGCCCCCTTGAAGAATGCCCACAGCCCCTGGTATCTTGTTTTTTTTTTTTTTTAATAGCAAGTTCATTTGATGTTCTTTTTCCCATCTTTCATGGTTAACCATGGAAATCTTGGCATTCATACCAATTTGATGAGGTTCATAGTCTTTTCCAATCTCCCATCGGTCATCCCAGAAGGGCATTAGAACTGGTTCCCGGGACTTGTGGAAAGATATTAAATTGTGTCAAGGGAGATTTCCCCTATATTGACAAAATCTCCCTTATCCAGCCATATATTTTGCCTTTCTTTATCCAGTACCCTCAGGATTTATTCCCAGGCAAACTCTGCTACTTCTTACTAGTATATTTAGCCAAACCCTGTAGCACATTTGGGATATAATCATCTTCCCCCATTAGAAGTCCTAGTGCTCCCCAGATGGGTTATGCTTAAATTTGATTCTATTTATTTGTCTGGTGGCTGGTAGGAGATATAGGTGTAGAGAGAAAAGCATTGTCTTATGAGGCATCTGCCCCATCTTCAATCAAAGCAGGGACACATATCATCTGACAAAGAAAGTGGACAACTTCCGAAATCCCAGAGGTTTCATTGTAATTGGAGATTTCAGGGTTTTTGAGTCTACCCAGATAACCTTGCTACAGTAGTGGGCCCCTGACTTTAGCATGGAAGCCTTAATGTTTATTGAAATTTCATCCTCCTCTCAAGTTCAGCCATTCTTTTTTTTTTTTTAATTTTTTTAAAGATTTTATTTATTTATTTGACACAGAGAGAGAGACAGCGAGAGAGGGAACACAAGCAGGGGGAGTGGGAGAGGGAGAAGCAGGCTTCCTGCTGAGCAGGGAGCCTGATGCGAGGCTCAATCCCATGACCCTGGGCTCACGACCTGAGCTGAAGACAGACGCTTAACGACTGAGCCACCCAGGCGCCTCAAGTTCAGCTATTCTGGCAATTAATTATGTGCCCAGTCTTCAGCTCAGTCTGTCATCTGGCTCCAAGAGATAAGAGGCTCTTCAAACGTTACCAAGGAGAATATTTGGTGTTCATACTTTGTATTATATAGAACATTAATTCGTTTGAGCCAGTCATTTTCTCTATTCAAAGCATAAATTATGCTGAGCAATAGGCACAGTCTTTATAATTACTTTCTCCTCTACTTCTCAAATGCCTGAGCTCTTGTACTGAATTGTGCATCCCTAGCACCTGCATCCCCTCTAATTCACTAAATGAGAAAATTTTAGCAATTGTACTTCTTCAGCATGCCAGGTGTCATCAATATTTCATTTTTCACAAATGATGAGGTCCTTATTGTAATATGACCAGAGACTAAACCAACTCTAGAATCCTATAGTCTATTTCCTAGGACCATTTGTGTTATAAACTGTTTTAGCCCAGGTCCCCAAGATCCTGAGATAAGGTTCTTGTGCAGTGGATGCACCGAATATGTGCTTTTAATACAAAACCTTTAAAAAGTGAGGGAAGTAGAATAAGGAAGAGAAAGAAGTTAGGCAAAGATGGATTAAGCTAAATCTAGCCTCAACCTGACCTCACGGGAAATTATGAGTGGAGTGGCACCACAGTGTTGTCTCACCAAGAGGAAATGAGGCTGGCTTCTGTACCCCACTTCATTCAGTCACTGGTTGGGAGATAGTTCAGGAAGGAGGCATAGCCTTCAGGGCATTTCTAGGCAAAGTAGCTTTCCTCAAGTGTCAACATTATAAAATGGAGTCAGACTCTTTATTACATGTGCCAACAGCAACTGCTAGAGAAGGCCAATCCAAATTTCACCTCTTAATTCACAAACCTTTAAATTCTCACTACTGGAGACATAGCACCATATATTAGTTATTAGTTTGGCATATTCACCACACCTTGAAGGATAATATCCCAACCCTACTGTGTTGCTCTCTCCAAGATGACATCCTAACTAATAGATCATCATACCGTATCATTCATCCTGCTTCTTGAATACCGGGTATATGATAAGACAGTTGCGCCTATTGAAATGGTCTTCCTTTGCCATGAAATGGTCCCTTGAGCTGAGGCAATATTACATAGGATCATATATCAACACATGAATAATTATAGAAATCATATATCAGTATTGTTGGGGGGAAGCAGACTCATTTCACAGTAGGTATCACTTGTGGGAAAGAGTAAATTGCTACATTTTCTAGGTTGGAAGACATCTGATTAACCATGTCTTCAAGTAAATAACAGATATTCTGGAGGAATTATGCCATGTTTAGAGCTCAATATTTGTCTCTGCTGCTGGCAGGAGCAGTAACTAGATCAGCTTTGACAAGATGAACCCATACTAGTGAACTAATGTATAACCTCTATCTCTGCCACAATGGCAACTATGATCATTGGCTCATTGAGGCAGCTCTGATGGAGCCAAGAAGAGAGTCTGACCGACATCCACAGAACCAATGATCCTGCCCACCTGATTTTTCAAAATTACCTCCGAGGTGGATACTTTCTGAGGGCATTAATGCTAGTTAAAACTATTTTTATGCTTTCTGTCTAATTTCATTAGTCCATCCACATAATTCTTTTTTTAAAATTGAAATATATTTGATATAAATTTAATGTGTACAACATGTTAATTTGACACATTATATATTGTGATATGATTGCCATTGTAGTGATGCACCTCTACAATATTACATAATTATCCTTTTTTTTAGTGGTTGGAATAGTTAAATTATAGTCTTTCAGCAAGTTTTTCAATTATAATACAATATTCTTATCTATATTTACTATAGCATTAGATTTCTAAGGCTTATTTCTACTAGTTGTAAGTATCCTTAAATAACATTTATCTGATACCCTAATCCCCTATCCTTTGGTAACCACCATTTTACTCTTTGTTTTCTTTCCTTTTTTTTTTTTGTTTTTCAAATTTGTCTTTTTTATTCCACATATAAGTAGTATCATACAGTATTTGTCTTTTTCTGCCTGACTTACCTCACATAGCATAAGGTGCTCAATGTCCATCCATGCTGCTATAATTGGCAAATTGTCCTCCTTTCTCATGGCTAAATAAGATTCCACTGGGTGTGTGTGTGTGTGTATCATATCTTCTTTTTTTAAAATTTTTTTATTGTTATGTTAATCCCCATACATTACATCATTAGTTTTAGATGTAGTGATCCATGATTCATTGTTTGTGCATAACACCCAGTGCTCCATGCAGAATGTGCCCTCCTCAATACCCATCACCAGGC
>NC_138379.1:65462960-65480218 GCF_054177405.1 Leptonychotes weddellii
TATACCACCTTTTCTTTATCCATTCATCTGTCGGTGGACATCTTGGCTCTTTCCACAGTTTGGCTATTGTGGACATTGCTGCTATAAACATCGGGGTGCACGTACCCTTTCGGATCCCTACTTTTGTATCTTTGGGGTAAATACCCAGTAGTGCAATTGCTGGGTCATATGGTAGCTCTATTTTCAACTTTTTGAGGAACCTCCATACTGTTTTCCAGAGTGGCTGCACCAGCTTGCATTCCCACCAACAGTGTAGGAGGTTTCCCCTTTCTCCACGTCCCCACCAACATCTGTCATTTCCTGACTTGTTAATTTTAGCCATTCTGACTGGTGTGAGGTGGTATCTCACTGAGGTTTTGATTTGGATATCCCTGATGCCGAGTGATATTGAGCACTTTTTCATGTGTCTGTTGGCCATTTGGATGTCTTCTTTGGCCATTGATGGACACATAGGTTGTTTCCACATCTTGACTACTGTGAATAATGCTGCAGTAAACATAGGGGTGCATATATCTCTTCAAGAACCTGTTTTTTGGGACACCTGGGTGGCTCAGTTGGTTAAGCATCTGCCTGCAGCTCAGGTCATGATCCCAGGGTCATGGGATTGAGCCCTGCTTTGAGCTCCCTACTCAGCGGGAAGCCTGCTTCTCCCTCTGCCACTCCCCCTGCTTGTGTCCCCTCTCTCTCTGTCTCTCTCTCTGTCAAATAAGTAAATAAAAACTTAAAAAAAAATCCTGTTTTTCTTTTTTGGAAGGGCAGGGGTATATATGAAGAAGTGGAACTAATGGATCATATGGTAGCTCTATTTTTAATTTTTTGAGGAAATTTAATGTCTTCTACAATGGATGAGCCAATTTGCATTCCCACTAACAATGTTCAAGTTTCCCTTTTCTCCACATCCTCACCAGCACTTGTTATCTCTTATCTTTTTGATGATTGAGATTTTAACAAGTGTGAGGTTATACCATATTGTGGTTGTGATTTGCATTTCCCTGATAATTAGTGATGTCAAACATCTTTATATGTACCTGTTGACCATTTGGATATCAGATTGTTTGTTATTGATTTTTATGAGTTCTTTATATATTTTGGATATTAGTCTCTTGATATATGCTTTGCAGAGATTTTTCCCATTTGGTAGTTTGCCTTTGCATTTTGGTTGTTTCTTTTGCTGTGCAGAAGATTTTAAATTTGATGTAGTTCCATGTGTTAATTTTGCTTTTATTGTTTGTGATCTTGGTGCTATATCCAAAAATTCATTGCCAAGACCAATGCCAAGGAGCTTCTTCCCTACATTTTCTTCTAGGAGTTTTATAGTATTAGGTCTTATGTTTAAATCTTTGCTCCATTTCAAGTTAATTTTTGTGAGTGATGTTAGGTCCAATTTGATCTGCATGTGTTTATCCAGTTTTTTCAACACCATTTTTAAAGAGACTATCCTTTCCCCATTTGGCATTTTTGGCTCCCTTGTCATGTATTGGTTGACTATATGTACAGGGGTTTAATTATGGACTCTCTATTTTGTTCCATTGGTCTATGTGTCTATTTTTGTGCCAGTATCATGCTGCTTTTATGATAACATATCAAAACTTATGGGAAGCAGCAAAAGCAGTTCCAAAAGGAAAGTTTATAGCAATAAATGCATATATTAAGAAATAGAGAGATTTCAAACAGTCTAACCTCATACCTCAAGAACTAGAAAAAGAAGAATAAATTCAGCCCAAATTCAGGAGAAGAAGGAGCAATAAAGATCATACAGGAAATATATGAACTAGAAACCAGAAAAAACAATAGAAATGATAAGCAAAACTAAGAGTTGTTTGTTTGTTTAAAGATTTTATTTATTTGACAGAGAGAGAGCACAAGCAGGGGGAAGGGCCGAGGGAGAGGGAGAAGCAGACCCCCTGCTGAGCAGAGAGCCTGACCTGGGGCTCAATCCCAGGACCCTGGGATCATGACCTGAGCTGAAGGCAGATGGTTAACTGACTGAGCCACCCAGGCACCCCAAGAGTTGGTTCTTTGAAAAAAATAAACAAAATAAACAAAAATCTCTTTAGCTAGACTAAGAAAAAAAATAGAAGACTCAAAATTAGAAATGAAAGAGGAGATGTTACAACTGATACTACAGAAATACTAAGGATCATAAGAGATTGCTATGTACAATTATAGTCCAGCACGTTAGATAATCTAGAAGAAATTGATGGATTTTTAGAAACACACAATCTATCAAGATTGAATCATGAATAAATAGAAGATCTGAACAGACCAATGATGAGTAAAGAAATTTAGTCAGTAATCAAAAAATTCCCAGGACAGAAAATGCTAAGAACAGATGGCTTCACTGGCAAATTCAATTAAACATTTAAACAATAAACACCAGTTTATCAAACAAATAACACCAGTTTTTGTCAAGCTCTTCTAAAAAAATTGAGGAGAGAACACTTCCAAACTCATTCTACCAGGCCAGTATTACCCTGATACCAAAGCCGGGTAAGTACACCACAAGAAAGGAAAACTATAGACCAATATTGCTAATGAATACAGATGAAAAATTTCTCAACATAATATTAGCAAATTGAATTCAAGAAACACATTAAAAGGATTATACATAATGGCTAAATGGAATTTGTCCCTGGGATGCAAGGCTGGTTCAACATATGCAAATCAATAAATGTAATACATCACATTAATAGAATGAAAGATAAAAAAGACATAATCATTGTAATAGGAACAAAGAATGCATTTGACAAAATACAACAAGCTTTCATGATAAAAACTCTTGACAGAAGAACATACCTCAACATAATGAAGGCCATACACAACAAACCCATAGCCAACATTATACTCAATTCGAGGTTTTCATCTAAGATAAGGAAAAAGACAAGGATTCACTCTCACCACTCTTTTTCAATGTAGTACTGGAGATCCTAGTCAGAGTAGTAAGACAAGTCAAAAAAAATTAAATAAAAGGCATACAAACATGGAAAGAAAGAAGTAAAATTATCACTATTTGCAGATGATATGATTTTGTATCTAGAAAATTCCTAACACTCAACCAAAAGGCTGTTGAAGCTAATCAACAAATTCAGTAAAGTTGCAAGATATAAAATCGACATACAGAAATCAGTTGTGACTCCATACACTAACAAAATAGCCAATTCATGCTAGCATCAAAACAATAGAATACTTAGGAATAAATTTAACCAAGTAAGTGAAAGATCAGTACAATGAATACTACCAGACTTTGCTGAAAGAAATTGAAGACATAAACAAATAGAAAGACATCTTATTTTCATAGATCAGAAGAATTATATTGTTAAAATATCTATGCTACCCAAATCCATCTATAGATTCAATACAATCTCCATCAAAATAACAATGACATTCTTCACAGAAATGGGGAAAAAAATCCTAAAATTTGTATGGAACCACAAAAGACACTGAAGAGTCAAAGCAATCCTGAAGAGAAAGAACAAAGCCAGAAGTATCACACTTTTTTTATTTCAATCTGTATTACAAAGCTATAGTAATAAAAACAGCATGCACTGACATATTTCTTACCATGTATCCTTATCTATTATCCTCCAGTTCAGTTTATTCCTAGCTCCTGGTTAAGCAACCAGGTATATTTTACTGCACAGGAATTCATGTGTATCTGTACTTCAGCTACTTAATTGTCTCCATAAAGTGGATAACTATATTGTTATTCATGGCTCTGCTTACATTAGTGAGCTTTATGTTATTCCTGAGTGGCACAGTAATGCAGCGCAATATTACTACATATAGCACCATCTTATTTATGAATTAGGCTCACAATTTTTCCTTCTTGTAAAGGTGGTTGACTGGATCGTTACATGAGACCATAGGTACTAGTTGAGGGAGAGGACTTAGACTGATGTAGGTGACATGGCATTTGGGTCACTTTTAATGTGACTAATTCATGCCTTTTTAACCTGCTTTAGCTGTAGTTCAAATGTGCCACTTAAATCATAAAATGATAGTAGCCATGCCTATAGTGGTGACAACTTATGCAGCTTCCATCACAATTTGATTCATTGTCAGAGTTTTAGTCTCTATTAGAGACTATAGTTTGCCAGGAGCTGATTTTCAAGCACTGAATTTTCCGCTGTAGAACCTATGGTATTACTCCATAACCAAGGAATCCATCCTATAAGAGCATAGCAGAGATTGTACAATATCCTTATATGCCATGGATACCTCTTGCATTTTTGGATCTGTTAGTTTACATGCTCACAGGCAAGGCAGCTTTCGTGATAACACAAAACTGATAAAAATTTCTCTGGCATGTACTTAAACTTGCAGCCTTCTGAATCATCTCAAAATATGTCAAAAGAATATTCCCCGGGGCGCCTGGGTGGCTCAGTCGTTGAGCGTCTGCCTTTGGCTCGGGTCGTGATCCCGCAGTCCTGGGATCGAGCCCCGCATCAGGCTCCCTGCTCGGCGGGGAGCCTGCTTCTCCCTCTTCCACTCCCCCTGCTTGTGTTCCCTCTCTCACTGTGTCTCTCTCTGTCAAATAAATAAAATCTTTAAAAAAAAAAAAAAAAGAATATTCCCCATTATATTAGTCAGGGTTCCCCAGAGAAACAGAACCAATAGGAGATTATGTATCTTATAAATATATACATATGAATATACAGATATCTGGATGTAGATATAATTATATACATATAATTGCTTCACACAATTGTATATTATTTAATATTTAATTATATAATTATATATAAATTCATTGTTCATATGTCTCATAACAATTAATAAACTATGATTCCTGTATATATATATATATATATATATAAAATTGGTTCACACAATTATAAAGACTGAGATGTTCCACAATTTGTCATCTGCAAGCTAGAGAATCAGGAAAGCTGGTAGTGTAATTCAGTCCAAGTTCAAAGGACCGAGAATTGTTGGACAATAGCATCAGCATCTCAGTTAGAGTCCAAAGGCCCAAGAAACAGAAGTACTGATGTCCCAGGACAAGAAAACATAGATGTCTCAGTTCAAGCAAAGAGAACATATTCACACTTCCTCTGACTCTTTGTTCTGTTAAGGTCCCCAACAGATTGAACGAAGCCCACCCACATTGGTGAGGGTGATCTTCTTTACGCAGTCTACCAATTCAAACACTAATCTCTTCTGGAAATATCCTCACAGTGGTAGCCAGGGGTTGGAGTTGGGGGGAATGAATAGTCAGAGCACAGAGAATTTTTAGGGAAGTGAAAGTACTCAGTATGATACCATAATAATGGATATATATCTTTATACATTTGTCCAAATACATGGAATGTACAACACCAAGAGTGAATTCTAATGTAAAGTATGGACTTGAGTGATTATGATGTGTCAATGTGGATTTATCAATTGTATCATTCTCATGGGGGATATTGTTAATGGCTGAGTCTATGTATGTGTGGAGGCAGAGGTTATATGGGAAATCCTTGTACTTTCTTAATTCTGCTGTGCATCTAAAACTACACTAAAAATAAAGTCTTTATAAAAAACACAAGATATTATTACATACCCATGAGAATGGCTAGAATTATGAAGACTCCAGTACCAAGAGCTGAAGGGAATGTGTTGCAAATGCCTCTTTCATGTATTGCTGATAGGAGAGTAAAGTGGTGCAACCACTTTCAAAACAATTTGGCAGCATCTTATAAATTTAAACAGACACTTATCATACGTGCTTTTTATCAGTAAACTCTGAATACACATTTCAATTTATGTTTTGTAATATACAATGAGATACTGTTAAATATTTTACTTTTAAAGTAAGCACAGTGTTAAGCTTTCTCAATAGAGAGTCCTGGAGGGACATTTCAGGAAACAATGATTCCTAAAATTTCCACTAGGCCTGAATTGGAAGCAAGGGTCCACAGGTCACTGGTTTGCCTGATGATAAATATGGCATAGGACTGACTGCCAAGTGGCAGGAGGCAAATATGGAATGATAAAAATGTTATAAATCTTCATTATGGGGTTGGTTACATGAGTGGGTATAAAGTTGTCAAAACTCATCAAACTGTTCTCCTAAATTAACCTAAGTTGTGTGAATTTTATTTTGTGTAAATGATATCCTAACAAAAGTTACTTAAAAATAAAGATTCAGTGTTTTAACATCTGAGAGGAACTTTTGGGTGTGTTTCAGAAAACATGAATCTGATTCACAGATGGATTTGGTAAAGTCATTTGACATATATGCCTTCCGCCCTGATGCCAGCAAAGCACACTTTATCCGATTCAAAGAGAACTTATGCAGCTGTACTGGATTTAAATTAAATTAAAATTTGGCTGCAAAAACAGGGCTTAATCAAAAACAAAACAAAATAAAACAATAATAGAAGGATGAATGCAAGAGTTAAAACAAGAATCTAGAAATAGTTACTCGTACATTAATTAATACTTGCGCTAAAATCAGGAAATATAAAGGTCCCTGCAGTTAAGTAGAGTTCAATAGATAGTAAATAAAGCCCTACATATAGAATTGGTTAATATATTTTACTGGTAAAGGTAATCCCTGAGTGCTTGCCAATATGTGTCACAGCAGAAGTAAGACCTAAGTGAGAGGTATAAGAAATTGGGTAGAAGAGGTGAGGAAGAAAGAGATGCTGAAAAGAGCCTCCATGACACTGAACCTAAAGAAGCAAAAAGTGTAAGGTTTGGGGGAAATAATGAATTTGGCTTTGTACAAGTGAAACACGGTAATTAGAATATTGCCCTGTGGGGATTACCTAGTCAGACCACAAGAGTTGACAGTAGAAGGTATAGTCATAGAAGAAATCACCAGAGAGAGGATTAGAGAATGAAGAACAGAAATTCAAGTATTAAAAGTCAAAATTAAAGTGGCATTCTTAATGAAGGGTCAAGATGAAGAAGAAGTAACTGTGGTAACTATTAGGCTATAAGCACTTGATATATTGAAAATGCTCAGATATAATCCTGAATCAGAAGCATTTGCTAAATTGGTTTTGGCAGTATGTTTTAAGTTGCATTTTATTAATCTGAAAAGTAAATAGCAATTAATAATGAAGTTTAAAATGATGCAATAAAAATTGCTTTATATCTCAATAGTTTCATGATTGTAAAAACAAAAATTTCAAATACACTATTTCATCAAACTTTTATAAACTTTTATGGTAGTTAAGACAGATAAATTTAATCCCATTTTCCAGTTAAGGAAATAAAATCTCTATCAAATTTAATTATTTTCCTGAGATCATAGAGCTAATAAATGTTAGAAATGGAACCAATACCTGAGTCAGTTTCCTAACACAATGCAGTTTCTATGATATAGCCTAAAATTAGATAATTTTTCCCTATTTTATGTACTTATCTAATGATAGGAAATATGACAATTACTTCTTTCACACTGGGAGATGAAGCACATTAAAAGTGGACTAGGATAATGGAGGTGAAAATATAAAAGACTATGACTTTAAGCATGTGCACAGTTTTTTTTTTTTAATATTCCAACATAATCTCTCCTGATGACGGATTTCAGATAATAATGATTATCACTGTTGGAATTAATTTTCTATATGACTATATTATAACCATTTAATCTAACTGATTTGCTTTTACTGGCAATTATAGGCTTTCACTATTAACTTAATGAATGCATGCTTTCCTATTATCCATATATTTTATGCGATATTTAGAAGTTTGGGGCATAAAAACCATAAAAGAAATCTACATAAACCACATTAAATTATGCACCCAATAATACTGAGAGTTTCAATAATACTAATGCCAACCTCCATATCTAAATAAAATGCTGCTACTTGCAGTCCACAGGATATATGCTCCTTCAAGTAAAAGTGATGAATAGGTCCTGGTCCATCTACTCTCTGTCTCTGGATCTAACTTGTGGCATGATGATGAATATTTACAAGAAGGATGGCCTAAGTTAGCAGTATTATTTTTGGCCCTGGTGAGTCTAAGAAAAGATAAATCTATGATGCTTTGCAGCCTCTATCTATCTTAGGAGAACATCAAAAAATATGTGGAAGTGATTTAATCTATTTGGAGAAAAAAGTGCTCTTAGACCTATATAGTAATATAATTATGTTATATAGTGTTTGAAATATCTTGCCTTTTTGTAGGAAATAAGATTGAAACTGCATCATGGCCAAATGTAAATAAATTGGCATGCCTTCTATATGTTAAGTTCATGAACAACCAAATTTTCCTGGAGTTAATAGTTATTAATATATTATCAAGTGACTGTCCTTGGGAAGGACTAGAGAGTAAATATAACCCCTGACTTAGAGATTGGTTGAACAGAGGCTCAGAGAGTAGAAATGTCCAACATCATTTTTCTATAATTGCCATGATTAAAATATATGTTCAATAAATCATCATACTATGCATATAAAGCTTCCTCACTTTTGCTTTTATTGTGGGTCTTACCATAGTCTTCCCTGTATTAGCTTCATTTTGTGATTTTTTTTTTCAAATTCCTTAGCTGAAAAAATCTTTCAAAATTCAAACTGAATCTTCTCTGCTGTATCTCTTATGTGTGTCAGAATAACCTGATCATAGTAAACAAGGAATAAATGTTTTTTGAATAAAAATGAAGAAATAAATATATTAGTTACTGAAATATATGAAATTGATCTATAAAGGAACCTAATCTCTGATCTTATTCTCATTATATCTATCCTCTAAGGGCTATGTGGAAAAATTATATTTGTTTTAATACGAGTAATATTATTTATCAAACCCCTCATATGTTCCAGTCATTGTTCTTGACACCAAGCATACAGCAGTAAGTGAAACAAATTTCTAGTCTAATAGAGCTTACATCCTAGTGGATAGCAATAGACAAAAAAGCAACTATATAAGAAAACTATATAGTATATGCGATGGTGGTAAGAGCTATGGGAGAAAATAAAACAGGAAAGGTGGATAGGGAGTGACAGTTTGAAAGTATTATGACTTAAACCAGGTGGCAAGAAAAGGCCTCACTGAGAAAACAGATATTTGAACAAAGACCTAATGGAGATCAGGGAGTGAGTTACACAGATATTTGATAGAAGATCAATCTAGGCAGACTATTCTTATGCAGCACTAGTCTTCCATTGAGCATGAAAGAGCAGGAGTTCCAATTTTCTAGTAATTAATAAAAGCAAATAAGTGAGTAGAAGAAGACATCTGAAGAGCAGTTAGGAAGTCAGGTACTTAGGTATGTACATCATCATGAAGACATCAGTGTTTGCTCTGAACAAGAGAAAGCCATTTGGAAGCTTGTTTTCATAGGATTACTCTGGCTACTATATTGAAATTAGACTGGAGGTGAAGAAGGGCATTCACAGGAGGATCAATGTAGAATGTTTTGCAATAATCTGGGTGAAATATAATGGTAAATTGGGTGAAGATAGTAGCAGTGTAGCTGGTGAAAAGTGTAATTTTAGATATAATTTAAAGGTAGAGCAAGCAGGATTTACTGAGGAGTTGAATGTGAGTCTTGAGGAAAAAAAAAAAAGGACTCAGGAATGACTACAAAGTTTTTGGACTGGAACTGGAAGAATAGAATTGTGATTAATGAACACAGGAAAGTCATTTTGTTTTATGTTATTTATTTTATTTTTATTTTATTATTTATTTATTTTTGCATGTGTATGTGTGGTAGAAGATGAGTTTTGTTTTTTAAAAAAATTGAATTTGTGACTTTCAAGATGTTCACTAGTCCTAAAAGGAGATGATAATTAGTGAAATCTGGAGAATAAAAGCGACATTCTGCCTGGAAATAAAAATTTAGGAATCATTAATATTTAAATATTTTTCAAAGCTGTGAACCTGAAAGAGATCACCAAGAGAGTACATGAAGATAAATAAGAGAGGACAAGGAAAGGGAGAAGAAAGAAAAGGAAGAGATGGAAAGTAAAGGGGAGCAGAGAGGAAAAGAAGTGAAGGATAGAGAAATTAAGAACTGATGCCTAGAATGTAGTTAAGAAAAGAAGAGAGACCAACAAAGGCATATATGCCTGTATTAGTTTTCTACTGCTGCTATAACAAGATACTACAAACGTGGCTAAAACAACAAATTAATTTTCTTAGAGTCCTGAAGTTCAGAAGCCAAAAATGGGCTTCACTGGACTAAAATAAAAATGTTGTCAGGCTTACATTCCTTCTGGACCATCTAGGGGAGAATTAGTTCTTTGTCTTTTCCAGCATCTAGAGGCCCCTTGCATTCCTTGTTTCATGGCCCTTTCCTCCATTATGGAAGCCAGAAATCCTATTACTCTGACCTGTGTTTCTGCCATCACATCTTTTCTGATCTGACCCTCCAGTCTCCTTTCTTATGAGAACCCTTTTCCATGTAAGGCAAACATATTCACAACTCCCAAATTATTCGGTCTATCACAATAATAAATTAACCAGTTAGGTAGAATTAATACAAGATAGTATATTGCCTTGAAATGCAAGTGAAGTATGTGCTTAAAGAAAGGAAGATACATACCTATGTCAAATGTCTACTGATAGGTCAAGTAAGATGAGGACTGGAAAATGACTTAGTATAAGAATTGGAATAAAAATTTAGGAGCAGTCTTTTGGTATGATTTCAATAGAGTATATACAAACAGAATTTTAGGCAACTAGTATGAAAAAGTTTCTCAAGGAATTTTGCTCCAAAGGGGGAAAGTATGTGATAAAGGGGATAAGCACAGATAAAGGGGAGAGCTGTCATTAGAAAGTTAACTTTTAATGAGAGAAATAATGTGTATAAATCAATGCATATGCATCATATATGTGCCAGCAGAATAATATATATGCTGATGGTAATGATTTAGATCATCTTGAGGGAAGCAGGAGAGGGAGAGTGTTAAACTGCTGTAAAGTCTTTGAATAGGCAATGAGATCTAGTACAGAATGGAAGGATTGGCGTTCATATGCACAGAGCATGCCCATAATAACGGGAGGAAAGAAAGGTAGATAGATACATTGATATGGGGTGAACATTTTTAATGTTTACATTATTCTCAATGAGATGGTAAGTAATGTTAGAATGAAAATGAAACAGAAGACTTTAAGATTTACAGGAAAAATGAGAAAATTTGAAATAGTCATCCAGGAGAGTGAGTGACTAACCTGGGGAAAGATTCTATGATTTCTCTGCAGCACTAAGGGAATACTTATTATAGTTTATTCTCATAAATTTATCATGATACAAGGCATCATGTGTGTGTTTCCAGTCCCATCTAATTATAAAAAACAGAATCAGAATTGGCAAAATGTTGAATTCATTTATTTTTTATTTTTTTATTTTTTAAAGATTTTATTTATTTATTCGACACACAGAGGGCGGGGGCAAGCGGGGGGAGCAGCAGAGGGAGAGGGAGAAGCAGGCTTCCCACTGAGCAGGGGAGCAGGACCCTGGGATCATGACCTGAGCTGAAGGCAGACACTTAACTGACTGAGCCACCCAGGTGTCCTAAAATGTTGAATTTAAAGGGTTAAAGAGATTAAGCAAATGAGGGTAAAGGAAGTTTACTATAAAAGTAATTATTTTGATTGGGTGGTGAGACTTATCAAGGATAAGGAAAAAAGAGAAGACATTATGGGATTAAAAGTAAATAAAAATTTGATAAATGTGAATAGATTGTTGATGCTACTAGTCTTCTAGAGTGTATGAGCTGGATCTATAAGAGACATTAGAGAGTAGGATGCTTGAAATTGAGATTATGATAGGGTTACAGTTATTGTTAATGACTGGATCTAGGGTATGCCTAGGAAGTGACTGTTCAAAGTAACTAAAATCAACACAAGTAGAAGTGGAGATGCCAAGGACTTGAATAGTCAACAGTGATGCTATAATAATTTACATGGATAGTGAAATCACCCCAAACTATGACAGAAACATTGAAGATAATGACAAAAATTCAGGAACTGAATGTTTCAAAGACAAACAAGATGATCTAAGTTTTTTAGATGATTTCAATAAGCATGGGTAGTAGAGGATAATCAATTGATAAGTAATTTATGATAGAGATTTTTAGGAAAAAGAGAAAAAAATGATTGAGTGTCAACAACTAGAAGGACAGTCAGTCTATTTTCTGAGGGTATTACAGAGAAGGCATTTACTATTTGAGTAGACTAAAGAAAAGGTAGTATCTTCAGAGGAAGATCAACTTTCTCTCAGAACAAGAAGAAGAAGGGAACATTCTGAAATGTTAGACAATGGGACATTATGCTGATTAGTGACTGTGAGTTCCAGTAGTACAGTGGAAAGTTTTTAGAAGTTGGGGAGGAGTTGGGAGATGGGGTAAAAATTGGGAAGATACAGACCTGCATGTGGATTATATTGGGAGAATGGGGGATGGCTCACATAGGAATTAACGATTTTTGTGGTATCAGATGAGAAGCATAAAGAATGGAAGCAAAGCTGGATATATGGAGACCAAAGGAGACTAGAATTCTTGCCAAAAGAATGTACACTTCTGAGACCTCTTCTTTACAACTATCAATGTTGGAACTGAGGAGAGTGTTCATGTCTTAGCTCCCAGCGCTCTCTTCCACCTGCACCCTCTCCTTCCTTTTGTGGCTCTTTAGTTCTGTCTTAAATTTTATTAGCGTTAATGTGAAGCTGGAGAAGCAATTTTTGGAGAATGAATAGCTCATGGGCTCCTTCTTGACTCCTTTTTTGATGGCTTGTTATTTTCTGCTTTTGTTAATAACTTTTAAACTGAATATGATTTCATTGCTATGGTTACTGTTGTTGAAGAGGGTACTACTATCTCTTGCTCTAAATAAATGCTGCTTTCTACTTTATTTAAAGTTGTTTGCTTAGCTAAGATCAGGCTACAATAGTGAAAAATCAACTGATATCAAGAAAAGTGCAAGGGTTGGGGCGCCTGGGTGGCTCAGTTGGTTAAGCAACTGCCTTCGGCTCAGGTCATGATCCTAGAGTCCCGGGATCGAGTCCCATATCGGGCTCCTTGCTCAGCAGGGGGTCTGCTTCTCCCTCTGATCCTCCCCCCTCTCATGCTCTCTCTCTCTGTCTCATTCTCTCTCTCAAATAAATAAATAAAATCTTTAAAAAAAAAAAAAAGAAAAGTGCAAGGGTCTTCTTATAGCCACACAATTGTTAATTGTACTTTAGCAGTTTTAAGAGCCCTTGTTTACTTCTTTCTATTAAACTCAACCTCCTTATCTATAAATGGAGATAATAGTATTAAATTAATAAAACTATTGTGGGAAATAAATGAGGTATGCTTAGTGCAGTATTCTGGTCAAATTAAGCACTCAAATAACACCTTGGTGAAAATGTAATTGCTCGATCTCAACTAACAAGTTATAAATCATAAAACTCTGGAGTGTCTAAAGAAAACACACACATCTTGGCTATAATATTTCATTGTCATTAATCACTATATTTATCATTCTCAACATATTTTAGGCTCCTATAGGAAAATAGTCTACAGATGGGTTTCCTAATTGGCCATGTACATTTTGAAATAATTTAGGAAATGTACTTATATTTGAATTCACAGTGAGTTTTAATAATTACTTTTACAAGAGGATTTTAAGAGTGTAACACTGATCAAATTTTCCATTACATTTTACCCATTACCTCTGTAAAAATTGCCTTTCTGAAGATCCTATTAGAACCCAATACTATAGCAGATGATGGCCAGATTTACTCCATTCAGGCTAATCTAATTTCAGATCTGTTTAAAGATCTGACTGACGTAAAAGGAGAAAAGAGTTCTACTTAAAAAGAAAAATTGAAATTCTAAATATTCACTGTGGACGCTTGCTAATTATTTACATGGCATCCATTCTCCCTCTTCCTTCTCTCTAAAAACATCCTTTTTCTTTAGAAAGCCATTAATTTCTGGAAGTGTTACAACTATTTGATTTGGATAGGATATACAATGTGTCTGGCTCTAGGGCTGGTCATAATGGTTGTAAGCAAAGATGCACCACTGATGATCCAGAACTAAGCCAATCAGACCACAGCATGCAACCTTCAGATGACGAGTATATGATGGAGGGTAGAGGTGAAACACACAGGAATGGAAATGTGGCCCTAATATTACTGAATCTGACACCCTCACTACCCCACCACCTCTCTATTTTCAGGTGTAAAAGCAGTTGAATTATATTGTTTAAGCTATCTTGAGTTTTCTGTTACAACTGCAGTATCTTGAGTAATATACTACTTTTAGCATGTCTACTCAATCTTTGAAATGAAGTTATTTCATTTGACTATGAAATGGCTTTGAATATCATCTAATGTAGAGGTTGATCCTATATCTTAATTTCACATATATCATTGCTAGCAACCAAAGTGAAGCATTTCATTATCCAGCCAGGAGAACAAAACTCATGCCAGGTAACAAAACAAACAAAAATATTTAATATAGACAAGCAGTTATGAAACTGTTAGCTATAAAAGCAATCAGGAAATATAAATTAATTCTTAGTTTAGCAAATATAGGAAGCTGCTCTTAAACCTATACCTCGTGTGACCAAGGACAGAGACTCCTACCACAGTCTAGCAGTCCAAACCATACCCCAGAAACTATAACCATGGTAAATCCTACTTGCAGGAGTTCAATCATGCAAAGAAGTAGCCACTGCTATTTACAGTGAGATGGGGATTGAGGGAGAGGGAGGAACATTTGGGCTTCTTCCTTCCTTTCATCCACCAATCTTCTGCCAGTAGCTTCTATTAAAGCAATTGGCAAGGTGGCCTGAAAACAAAAAAAAAACTTTTTAAAGTTAGCTCCTCTGCCAAAAAGAGCAGAGTATGAGTGTGAGAGAAAACAGGAAAATAACTGGTGCATGGGAATATAATTTGTCCTTGAATACTAGACTACCTAGTGTAAGTGGTACTGTTTGCTGCAACAGATAAATTCCAGATCTCAATAGCTTAATAAATAGGAAGTTTATTTATCACTTAATTAAGCCTAATCATGGGTTTCAGGAGAGTAGAGGCACAGGATCTATCTTAGAATACCACCATCCTAATAGGTCTTTGTAGTATTTTCCACTTAATTGTCAGAGGTGAAAAAGAGATGAAAGATCATGCATGGGAGATCTTATGTATCAGGCCTGGGTTTTGTGTATATTACTTCTGCTAGTATCTCAGTCAGCTGGAAGTACTTACTTTCAAAGGACTAGGAAATGTAATGTAACTATGTACCCATCAGGAAAATGAAAATGTTTGGAATATATTGTCTCAGATAATCATGATTGTAAAGTTCTTTATATTAAGCGAAAATCTATGTAATTTTTATCCAATGTTCTTATACTTGACAGCTTCGATTTTTCTTCATAATATGCTTCAAGTTCCTGAGTATCATAGTCACCATTCTCAGTATGACCTCTATTTTGTCAATATCTATATGCAAAAAAAAATTGATGTATAAAGCTATTAGATACGCTTAGATGTAAAGCATAGCTTTGACATTTAGTGTAGAGCCAGGTACTCTTTTTTTTCCAGCTTTGTTGAAATATAATTGACATATGACATTGTGTAAGTTTAAGAGGTACAATATGTTGATTAAAATACACTTATATAGGGGCACCTGGGTGGCTTAGTCGTTCACTGTCTGCCTTTGGCTCAGGTCCTGATCCCAGGGTCCTGGGATCGAGCCCCACATCGGGCTCGCAGGAAGCCTGCTTCTCCCTCTCCCACTGCCCCTGCTTGTGCTCCCCTCTCGCTGTGTATCTCTCTGTCAAATAAATTAAATCTTTAAAAAAACATACACATATATTGCAAAATAATTACCACCATTGCTCTAGCTAATACCTCCATCATATCCCAGAATTACCATTTATTATTTGTGATAAGAATATTTAAAATCTCTCTTGCGAGCTTTGTCAAGTATATAATATAGTATTGATAATAATATCGCCATGCTATACATTAGATCCCCAAAACGTATTCATCATCAAACTGGAAGTTTGTACACACTGGCCAATATTTCCATCCCCAACACCCCCTGCCCAGCCCCATTCTACTGTTTCTATGAGTGTGGCTTTTTTAGATTACACATATAAGTGAGATCACATAGTATGTCTTTTCTGTCTGACTTATTTCACTTAGCATAATACCCTCAAGGTTCATCCATGTTGTCACAAACAGCAGGATGTCCTTCTTACGGCTGAATTATATTTGTGTGTGCGGATATGTGTGTATATACACATCTTCTTTATTCATCCACTGACTGAAACAGGTTGTTTCCACATCTTGGCTATTGTGAATAAGGCTGCAATAAACATGAGATTACAGACATCTCTTTGATATCCTGTTTTCATTTATTTTAGATATATATATACAGAAGTGGGATTGTTAGATCATATGGTACTTCTTTTTTTATTTTTTTGAGGAAACTTCATATTTTCCATAGCGGCTGTAACAATTTCTCCATTTCCCATTTCTCCACATCCTTGCAACACTTGTTACCATCTTTTTTTTTTTTTTAAAGATTTTATTTATTTATTTGAGACAGAGAGAATGAGAGAGACAGAGAGCACATGAGAGGGGGGAGGGTCAGAGGGAGAAGCAGACTCCCTGCTGAGCAGGGAGCCCAATGCGGGACTCGATCCAGGGACTCCAGGATCATGACCTGAGCCGAAGGCAGTCGCTTAACCAACTGAGCCACCCAGGCACCCTCATCTTTTGTCTTTTTGATGATTGCCATTCTAACAGGTGTGGCATGGTATCTCATTGTGGTTTTGATTAGCTTTTCCCTGATAAGCAGTGATGCTGTGTATCGTTCATGTAACCTTTGGTCATTTGTATGTCTTCTTTGGCAAAATGTCTGCTCAGTTCCTCTATGCTCTCCCATTCTGTAGGTGACATTTTTCGTTTTGTGAATTATTTTATAGTACAGAAACCTTTTAGTGGATGTAATCCCGTTTACTGATCTTCGCTTTTATTGCTTGTGTTTGGTTCATATTAAAAAAGATTGTTGCTAAGACAAATGCCAAGGATATTTTCCCGTTTTCTTCTAGGAGTTTAATGGGTTCAGGTCTTATGGTTAAGTCTTTAATCCATTTTAAGTTTGTGAGTGGTGTAAGGGTTCAATTTAATTTTTCTGCCTGTGGTTATGCAGTTTTCCCAACATAATTTGTTAAAAAAAACTATCCTTTCCCCATTGAGTATTCTTGGCTCCCTTGTCAAATATTAATATGCAAGCCGGGGTTTATTATTAAGCTCTTGATTCTGTTCTATTGATCTATATGTCTATTTCTATGCCAGTACTGTACTGTTTAAATTA
>NC_138379.1:65480718-65498987 GCF_054177405.1 Leptonychotes weddellii
GCACAAACAATGAATCATGGAACACTTCATCTAAAACTAATGATGTAATGTATGGGGATTAACATAAGAATAAAAAAAAAAGCTACTACTTAAAAAAAAAGATGTTAATCTCCTCAAATTAAGCTATGGATTCAATAAAATTTTATCAAAACCACATATGTCTTTGTGTGTGTGTGTGTGGAAATCGATCCCAAAATGTGTATAAAAATTAAAGGGAACAAGAATAGTCAGGATAATCTGAAAAAAGAAGAATCCATTTGGAAGACTCATACTTTTCAATTTCACAAAGCTTCAGTGATCAAAGCAGTGTAGTATTAGCATAAGAATAAACACATATATCAATAAAATAGAATTGAGGATCTCCAAATACAGCCTTACATTTATGGTCAGTTGATTTTTGTATTGCCTTTTAAACAAATGGTACTGTAAGAATTGGATATTTACATGCAAAAAAAAAATGAAGCTGGACTCCCTAATATATACCATATAAAAAGATTAACTGGAAACAGAGACCAAATGTAAGAGCTAAAGCTATAAAAATCTTAGAAGAAAAATAGGCATAAATTTCTGTGACCTTCAGTTAGTCAGTGGTTTTCCAGATATAACACCAAAATTATAAGCTACATAGAAAAAATAAATTGGACTTCATCAAAAGTAACCAATGTTACATTGCAAAAGACATTGTCAGAAAAGTGAAAAGACTCCATAGAGTGGAATAAATGATTTTCAAGTCATATATTTAATAAGGGACTATATTCAAGAATATATGAAGAACTTGTAACTCAACAATAAAGACACAGATAACACAATTTTTAAAATGGACAGATATTTGAATACTTTTTCAAAGAAGATATATAAATGACCAATAAGCACATGAAAAAATGCTCAATAGCATTATTAACTAGTGAAATGCACATCAAAACCACAATCAGATCTCACTTTACACACACTAGGATGATTATAATAAAAAGAATGATAAGTGTTTGTGAGGAGGTGAAGGAATAAGAAACCTCATATGCTGCTGGTGGGAAAATAAAATGGTATAGCCACTTGGTAAAACAGTCTGGCATCTCCTCAAAATAGTAAACATAATTCACGTATGAAGCAGCAATTTCACTTCTGAGAATATACTCAAGATATTAAAAGCATATGTTTACCTAAAAACTTTTTCATAAATGCTTACGGCAGCATTATGCATAATAGACAAAAAGTTTAACTAGTTCAAATATCCACAGCTGAAGAATGGATAAATAAAATATGGTGAATCCAAACAATGTAAAATTATTCTGCAAGTAAAAACAAAGAAAAAATGAAATATTGATCCATACTCCAACATGAACGAACATGGAAACATTATACTATGTGAAAGAATCCAGTCACAAAAGATCACACATTATATGACTCATTTATAACAAATATTGAAGTTAGCCAAATCTGTAGACACAAAGTAGATTAGTAGTGGCATAGGGCTTGGGGGGAACAGGTTTGGGGAATAATAAGAGTAATTGTTGGTTCCTGTTCAGGATGGCAATATAGGAAAATCCCGAATTCACCTCTTCCCATGGATACACCATATGTACGGTTACATATGGAACAATCTTCTTAAAAAAAAAAAAAGCCCCCAAACTAGCTGAGCAATTATGCATTAGACAAATGAGAACAAATTTACATAGAAGCAGTTATGAAAGGCTAAGACAGTCTCACCATAAACCAGCATGGCAATCCATAATTAGGAGGGAACTTAAAATCCTCAGCTTTTCTCAGAGGAGTAAAGGGTTTGAACTCACATCAAGCACACCAACATTTAAGATGTGAGGGATGAGCCCCTTAAGATGTGAGGGATGAGCCCCCAAAACATTTAGCTTTGAAAGCCAACAGAGTTTGTATCCACAAGATCTACAAGGCTATAGTAAACTAAGAAACAGTTCTTAAAGGGCTCACATACATAGACTCACCCAACCCAGGGCCCAGTGTAGAGGCAGCCAACTGAAAAACACCCAGATTTTCTGTGAAAAAGGCTTCTTTGCTTATCTTAAAGCATCAGCCTGAGGGATTGACACCTAATTTAGTGTACATTTGGGTCCTAATGAAATACTCTCCAGGGATGGAGAACAATGGGTACCAACTTTGTGTACCAGTTAGCTAGTACCAGTTAGCTAGTACCTCTCTGAAAGGAGTTTTTACCCTCATCTGGTGCCCTGAATTTTGTGACAAGCCACCCAGGCAAACCTAGATTGCCTGGCTCTGGTGGCCAGTGGGGCTTCTACTCATAAGTCCCACAAGACTATAACCAACAGAGAAAGAGTTTCTAATGAACGACCACCCCAGGGTACAGCAAAAGGCAACAGATTGGGAGCTCAGTGTTTCTATGAAAGAGGCCTATTAGCAGGCTTCTAATTAAGCACACATCTAAAAGCTGACTATAATCCTCTCAAGAGATGTTGGAAGACAGGTGTTATTTTTGCACTCTCCCTTTACCATGCTCTGGTGCCCCAGTTTTACACATGCCTGGTGCCCCAGTTTTATGACTACTACCCAGATGATGCCCTTTTATTGTCTGGTTCTGGTGACCAGTGGAGCTCATGTTTCTGAGTCCCATTGGACTGTGACAGAGAAACACTTGTTGGCCAGCTATCACTCCTAGAGTAGAGTGCCGAGAGCAAACTGAAACACGCTGCCAGTTTTTTGGTGAAAGAAGCCTATCTGCTTATTCTGGAGCTTTTGCATGAGGGTTAGGCTTCTGGTTTGGCACACAGGCCTCTGGGTACCTATTGAGGTCCTCTCTGTGAATGGAGGCTGGTAGACAACAACTATGTGCTTTCCCTCTGCCTCATTTCAGGTTGCTGATATCTCCTAGAAAGCCAGTATCTCCCCAAAAAAGAACTTTTATCTTCAACTGGATCCCCTTTGTTGTAACTGATGCTGATGGGACAATACTAGATGACTTGGCTCAGGTGAATAGTGGGGAATACACTTGTGGCCCTACAGGACTGTATATATTTGCATACTTTAAAAGATGCTGCCTGCAGATCTGGCTTCCTGAATCTAGGTGCCGACTGAAATCCTTCCATTTGGGGCACAAGTCTTGGCACAACCTCAACTACTAGGAGCCACTGAAAATAAAATAGACTGCTTGGATAATCACAAAGGTTTGACAGACAACAAAGAACTAGGGCAGGGTTAAACAATAAGGTTTATCTCCTGCATGAGGCTACTCTTTCAAGCTTGGGAGAGGTGATGGTTTTATGTAACACATAGAAACCAACACAGAGAATCAAGGAAACAGGAAACAGGGGAATATGATCCAAATGAAAGAATAAGACAAAACCTTTGAAAAAGACCTTAACAAAATGGAGATAAATGATTTAACAAAGTGGAGATAAATGAAAAAGACCTTAACAAAATGGAGATAAAATTCAAAATAACAGTCATAAAGACAGTCACCAAACTCAGGAGAATAATAGATGTGCACAGTGAAAAATTCAACAAAGAGCTATAAAATAGAAGAAATACAATAGAAGTCATAGAGCTGAAGAATACAATAATTGAACTGAGAAATACACAAGAGGGTTTCAACAGCATATTAGAAGAAGCAGATGAAAGGACAGGTGGACTCAAAGACGAAGCAGTGAAACTCAATCAGTGTGGAAAAAAAAATTAAAAAAATGAAAATAGCTTAAGGAACTCATGGACAACATTAAGCAGAGCAGCATTCACATTACAGAGGTCCCAGGAGGAGGAGAGGGAGAAAAGGTGGCAGAAAGCTAGAAGGAATAATGGCTTCTCTAACCAGGGGAAGGAAGCAGACATCCAGATCCAGACAACTCCAAATAGGATGAACCCAAAAAGACACACCAGGATACATTATAATTAAAGTGTCAAATGTTAAATATAAAGAGAGAGTCAAATGGGATTTATTCCAGGGATACAAGGATGGTTCACCATTTCCAAATCAAATGATGCAATATACCACATTAACACAATAAATTATAAAAATCATATCTCATCTCAATAGATGCAGGAAAAAAACGTGATTAAATCAACATACCATTTATGATATACATTCTCACCAAAGTGGATATAAAGGGAATACACCTCAACGTAATAAGAGCCATATATGACAAGCCCTCAGCTAACATTATACTCAATGGTAAAAAGCTGAGAATGTTTTCTCTAAGATCAGTAATAAGAAAAGGATGCCAACTCTCCCAGTTTTATTCAGCATAGTATTGGAATTCCTAACCTGAACAGTTAGGTAAGATAAATAAAAGGCATCTAGATTGGAAAAGAGGAATTAAAACTTCCACTATTTGCAGAACATGATATAATATATAGAAAACCCTGAAGACTCCACCAGAAAACTGACAGAACAAATCAACAAATTCAATAAGTTGCAGAATACAAAATCAATATACAAAAATCTGTTGTAGTTTTATACACTAATAATGGACAACCAGAAAGATAAATTAAGAGAACAATTCTATTCACAATTGTATCAAAAATAAGAAATTATCTAGGAATAAATTTGGCAAGGTGGCAAAAGACCTGTACACTGAAAGTATAAGACACTGATGAAAGAAATTAAAGATGACACAAATAAATGGAAAGATATTCTGTGTTCATGGATTGGAAGAATTACTATTATCAAAATGTCCATATTGCCCAAATCAGTCTACAGATTCATTTGAATTTTCTGAACAGAAACTGAACAATTCTAAAATTTATAAGGAACTTCAAAAAAGCTCAAATAGCCAAAGCAATCTTTCTCTTTCTTTTTAAGATTTTATTTATTTATTTGAGAGAGTGAGCAAGAGAGAGAGAAGAAGAGAGAACATAAGCAGGGGGATGGGCAGAGGAAGAATCAGGCTTCCTGCTGGGCAGGGATCCCAATGCAGGTCTCCATCCCAGGACTCTGGGATCATGACCTGAGCTGAAGGCAGATGCTTAACTGACTGAGCTATCCAGGCACCCCTAGCCAAAGCAATCTTTTTTTTTTTATAAGATTTTATTTATTTATTGGAGAAACAGACAGAGATAGCGACAGAGATAGCATGAGTGGGGAGGAGAGGAGAAGCGGGCTCCCCGCTTATCTACAATAGCTAAATTATGGAAAGAACCCAAATGTCCATCAACTGATGAATAAATAAAGAAGATGTGGTATATACACACACACACACACACACACAGTGGAATATTACTCAGCCATCAAAAAAAAAGAAATCTTGCCATTTGCAATGACACGGATAGAGCTTGTGTGTATTCTGTTAAGTGAAATAATTCAGTCAAAGAAAGGCAAATACCATACGATTTCACTCATATGTGGAATTTAAGAAACAAAACAAATGAGAAAAGAGAAAAAAAAAGAGAGAGGCAAACCATAGAACAGACTCTTAACTATAGAGAACAAACTGAGGGTTGCTGGAAGGGAGATGGGCAGGGGGATGGGCTAAATGGGTGATGGGTATTAACGAGGGCGTTTGTTGTGATGAACACTGAATATTATATGTAAGTGATGAATCACTAAATTCTATACCTGAAACTAATATTGCACTGTATGTTAACTAACTGAAATTTAAATAAAAACTTAAAACTTAAAAAAAATTGTTCTGCATCCCACATACAATGATGTTCCTTCTTAAAAATAATGTATAAAAATGTAGAACTAAAATAAATTAATGAGAAAATCTAAAAAAGAAATATAGACTGCAAAATTTTCTTGACATTTCCCCCCACGCCAGCTGTGTAGCAACATCATTATAGAGTAACATAGGGAAGTGTGAATCTTTGTGTCCCTAGTATACAGTCTTCAGAATATCTGAGACTGACATGATGGATGATACTAAGCTTATATGAACCAAGGGACAAGACCTCATGTGAAACATACCTTCTCAGTAGCAACAGTTTCAGGAAACAAACTCACATATGACTTCTTGCCTGAAAGAAAGAGTAGAAATCCATATATCCAAGTCCCTCACACAAAAGTGTGTTGGAGTCAGTTTATACCAGCTCATAAGAACTGACAATTACATACATTTTCAGGAATTTTGAAGTCATTTGTTATTAATAACCATTACTAAAAAATAAATTATATAAATTTACAATTTAAAAAATATATTAAAAGCAAGAGTAATAACTATTGAAAACTCATCACTTCTTACTTACTATTATCTATACTTGAGGTTATTTACATCTATTATATTTTTATAATAAAAATACTACATAAGTGTGTTCCTATACATCTCTACCTAATTCTGCATTGGGTGGCATCATAATGTTATATTGAGATTAGACGTAGTTCTACGTCATGGAAATTGGCAAGTATTACAAAAGCTTTATTGTTGTGTTGATTTTCTAAGCTTAAGAAAGTGGTGAATAAAATATTAACGATTCAGATTAAATTTAAACATGTCATGTCTGTAATAGTTATATTGTGAATAGTACAAAAGATGAGGACACATTCTTCCATTACTTGGAAAGTATTAAGATTTTATAATTTAATTTACATACCACTATAAATCTTACAGATAAGGAGACAGATCTACAGCATTTAAGTAACATCCTCATTGTCACATTAGCTATGAGTAATGTAGATAGGTTTTGAATTCTAATCCCTATTCTCTTAAGTCACAATAAATGTTTTCTCTTTCCTTATAATGTTTTGAAGCACCACCAAGCAGGCATGAATTGTGATTGGAAAATAACAACAACAAAAGAGCATTATATGCATTATGTTATAGCATATATAAGTGTGTATGATTTTATATATATATATTATGGCATTATATAAACCAAAAAGAATCACTTCAGTGACTTAATGAATATCTTATTTCTAAAAATCTGGTTAATAAAATCTGATTCAGCTAGAAGTCACTTAAGTCATTGAAATGAATGACATTTCAAATACATATTTGTTGTTTCATGCTTGTAAAAGAAAATATTTACCAATATTCATGTTGGAAGTGTACTTGATCATCATTTGCAATCATGGTTGGCAACAGATACAAGATTTTGGCAAAAATCAACAAAAGCATTCTGTGAGAATCGATAGGCTACATGCAGTAAACAATAAAGGATATTGTGTATTTTAGTGCCATCCCAAAGTTGTATACTACACATAATTTATAGTGGCCCAATTTATGATAAATATAATATGTACTGAATTTAATATATATTGTCTCTTGGAGATCTAGTTTGCAAACTTTTACCAACATACCACTGCCATCTACTCACTAAATACTTGTGTTAAATACAGCAAGGTTGCTTCCTTTTATTGTCCGCATCTCTCCTCTCTCACCCTCTCTCATTTGTATGTGTCTATCTCCACATGTATCCCTAGTTGATATTTTCTCTCATAGCTGTCTGACTCTTATTTTCTTTTTTTTTTTTTAAAGATTTTATTTATTTATTTGAGAGAGAGAGAATGAGAGACAGAGAGCACGAAAGGGAAGAGGGTCAGAGGGAGAAGCAGACCCCCAGCTGAGCAGGGAGCCCGATGTGGGACTCGATCCCGGGACTCCAGGATCATGGCCTGAGCCGAAGGCAGTTGCTTAACCAACTGAGCCACCCAGGCGCCCCTGACTCTTATTTTCTTATTGATACTGATTACTTCCTGTATAATCTTTCTACAAACTCCCTACCTACTGACAGCCTAGCAATTGCTCCCTTTATTTCTCCTCACAACTCCCATGTCCCATTCTGAATGACAGCTAGACTATGGCTTTCTAATTATAAATCAAATCTTGTCACCTCCTACTTAAAGTATTCCATTGTCTTTTCATCACACTTAGAATAAAATCCAAACTCTTCCCTTGACTCACAGGGCTCAGTATAATCTGACTCCTCCCTCTCTAAGCATATGTTCTTTCCCTTCTTCCTTTTATCACTTTCAGTGTTGATTTCCTATTCAGTCACATACAGCATGCAATCTGTGTGGCCACATAGGACTCTGTGCTGAAAAGAGTTTCAAGCTTGGTTTAATCATCTGCTGTTGCTGCCCTGAAAGTCTTAATTTTTTAAATAAGGGTCTCCACATTTTCATTTTATTTAAGAACCTGCTAATTATGTGGCCATTCTCATTAAGCTTTAGCTATACTAGTCTAATTTCTCTCTTTTTTTAAAAAAAAGATTATTTATTTATTTATTTATTTAACAGAGAGAGACACACAGAGAGAGGGAACACAAGCAGGGCGAGTGAGAGAGGGAGAAGCAGGCTTCCCGTGGAGCAGGTAGCCTGATGTGGGGCCCGATGTGGGGCCCGATGTGGGGCCCGATGTAGGGCTCGATGTGGGGCTCGATCCCAGGATCCTGGGATCATGACCTGAGCCAAATGCAGATGCTTAATGACTTAGCCACCCAGGCGCCCCTTTACTAGTCTAACTTCTTTTTCTCAACTGGGACAAAGTTTTCCACCTTATGACTATTGTCATCCACATTCTCTCTTCCTAGAAAGCTTCCCTGAGCCACATGCCAAACTGTACCTTTTTGTCATTCAAGTCTCATCTCCATATCAATACTTTTGTGAGGTCTTACCTATCACCCAATGCAAAAAGACAGCTCCTTTGTAGTTGTACTCCATCACTTAATTTTTATTGTCTTCGTAACATTTACCCTTTCATGAAATTTTCTTCCTTTAATGATTTATGTGCTTTCTGTCTATCCCTCCTTATTAGAATTTTAACTGAATAAAAACAGTTTTTATCTATGAAATTTAGCACTCTACTAGCAGCAGCTAGAACACTATCTAGTACATAGCAGTCATTCAATAAATATCTGCAAAATAAATGAATGAATCCATTTCTCTCTATATCAACCATGACACAGCTTGTTTGCCGCCTCTGAAAACCTTCCCGTTTGTGACATCATTGGGATCCTCTCACATCAGTCACTGAACTGATCCTTCAATATTTGTTATAGTTTTGGGTTTTTGAATGTAATGCACATTTTTATCTTTCAGTCATAAGCTCCGCTTTCTTGGTAATGTTATAAGACACCATAGGAGGCTGGATAGGAAGTTTGACGCGGTTTCAAAGAACGGAATGACGTCCAAGTCCTGATTATACTATCTATGGCACTTGTGACAACATGCATGCTCTTTAACTATTCTAAGCTTCAGCTTCTCTATCTATGAAACTTACTAGGGTTGGGCAGATTATATGAGAAAACGTGTAAAAAGAACTTAGGAGAGAAAAGTAGTGGGCAGAAACTCCTCAATATATATTAGCACTGATTCTTATTACAAATTTCTTCAATTACTGGAATCACAGCTATTAGTAATAAGTGAATATCTTCACTCACCCCTAAGTTACATCTATGTAACTGTGACATTACACTAAATTGTCTCTTTGGCTAATTATAAATGATAAGATTATACATATATATAAATAATATGCAGATAGAAATACACACCTATATATCTCTTTACATATATCTTTTAATATATATACACACACTACCTTGTTAATATTGAACTATCTTTATTTTTCAGTGTGTTCCATAGACATATATACAGATGATATTTGAATTATGAGAAGTTGAAACATCATTCAGCTCCAATATTTTTTGTAATTATGCTTGCAGACATTTAACTTCTGTAGTGCAATTCTATGTTACCCATGAGTTTCTGAGTTTCAGATCACACCTAATTATATTTGCACACCACATACCAATATTCTGTAACAATGATATTCTGTAGAGACTGCAAAGAAGTAAAAGTAAAAACAAAAACATCAACTGGGTTTTCTAGCAATGCCTATCGACAAAGATGCCATAACATTTTTTAAAAAGGAATTGAAGGGCAGAGTTGAAATGCTGAGAGAATAGTTTATTATAAATGCCTGAATCAGAGCAAACAACCAGTGAAAGGTCAACATAACAGCCCATTGATCTGTACAAGCACATTTGCTAAACCTAGTAATAAATTCCCCCAAGAACCACAGCAGCAACTCCTTCAAATATTTGTGATATCTTTTTGTGGGAGGCAGCTGACCAGAAAGTATAGCACAGTTTGCTCTTTATCAATGTTAGCACAATGTAAGTAAACTATGGGTCCACAATAATGATTTTAAACATTATTATTCTTATAAATATAATTTTATTGAACTCATATTTTGAGCACATACACATCAATAAATGTTCCATGCCCTTTGGAAGTAGTAACTTAACAATGCCATTAATACTATATTGTCCCTGTTGTTAAGAAGTTGAGTCTACTCAGACAGAAATGATAAGACGTGATAATCACTGTAGTAGAAGCATGTAGAGTGCTTGCTACTGGAAAACTTAGGTAATTTCTATTTTTTTTCTTTTTATGGTGATGTATTTTGGGAGCTCATGAAAAATTTTATAGGAGAAATTGCTTTTAGGCTGGTCTTTGAAATACAAGTAAGAAAAAAAAGAAATAGACCTGCCCCCAAAGAGGGCAGGACACACTGATTAAAGAAAATAAAATAAATAAAGGCACACTGTCAAGAAAACAGAAGGCTAGCTTAGAGAATAGCAGTGTTGTAGTAGAGAAATACTATAGGAACTCCAGGTGTATGCTATTAACCCCTACATTATTAAGCTGTTCAATAAAATTAAATTAGCAGAAGTTAATGTAAGAACATGCAAAAGCCAACAAAAACAAACAAACAAAAATGAAATCTCAAGCCTTTAATATGCAAGCATGAATAATTTCAGTTCTCTGATTGAGCTATCCCTTATTCTCTTCTTCAGTTCATCTGATCATCACTCAAAGCTTTCAATGTAAAGATTCCTGTATTTTAAACTTTAAACTAAATATATTTTTTTTATTAATAGGGTTGCCATATAAAACACAGGATATGGTTAAATTTAAATTTTAGACAATGATGTTTTTAGTTTTTAATATGTCCCACATGTTGCCTAATCTTTCTGTGTTATTGTAGGTAATGTCATTTTTTATTCCTCTACATGCATTTAATAATTTCTCTTACCATAGTTTTCAATAATTTGATTATGATGTGCTTGTAGTGATTTTTTTATGTTTATTATAATTTACTTTAGATATTCTCTATGCTTTCAAATTCACTGATTGTTTCTTCTACAGATGTATCCTGTACAGTATAACTTTATTTCAGAGACTGTATTTTTACCTCTAGAAATCTGGGTATACTCTAAAGGACATGGAGATGCAGAAAGTTTTAGGAAAGAATTAGGGTGTATTTTTTAGCACTCCACCAACTCCTTTCAGTGTATTATGAATATTCATTATTATCAAAATCATAGTGGTCATTTAATCCCAAAGCACTTTGCCAGATAATTCTGGCAAGTACTCCTCACAACACAATGTAAAAATCTATGATGCTTTTATTTATTTATTTATTTAAAAAAAATTTTTTTTTAAAGATTTTTTTTTTTTTATTCATGAGAGAGCGAGAGAGAAAGGCAGAGGGAGAAGCAGGCTCCCAAGGAGCAGGGAGCCCGATGCGGGACTCGATCCCAGGACCATGAGATCATGACCTGAGCCAAAGGCAGATGCTTAACCATCTGAGCCACCCAGGCGCCCTCTATGATGCTTTTAAAAGTTGAAGGCTTACCTCAAACACTATTGCTTGAAAGCACGAGCACATATGTTTACACACGTCTACACACAAATCCAATCCTACATATATGTATGGCATGCACACACACACACACACACACAGATGAGATATATTTTCTTTTTAAGGCCCAGTATGGCACATTGCAACATAGTTTTTTGTTGTTGTTTGTTTGTTTTGTTTTTAATACTGTGTTGACCAAGTTTTGAGGTCCAGACTAAAGACCAGTCAGTTCCCCTTCCTGAGAAGTCAATCATGTCCACACCCCCATGTTCTTGGCCATTATACACTTGGCCTAATAACCTCAGGGCCAGGTACCAGACAAATGGGAGCAGCCTCTATGCCCCCAAGCTTGCTGAAATTATTCACGTTAGCCAATCCTAAATCCTGCTTTCCCTGTCTCACCCTTTCCTTCCTGCAAAAACATGCACAAATAAAAGTGCTTGTCCACGGTCTCCATCTTTCCCTCTACCTTGTGACCTGCCCCGGTGCTTCCAGTGTCTGTGCGGTTTCCTGTGTTTTCCCCGGGCAACTGTGAATCTAACCAAACTGTACAACTCTTTCTAGTTTCTCCTTCTTGATGTGCATCTGGCCTCACCCAAGGTAAGATGGTTAAAATACATGCCTGCTGTGTTCTTTGTCCTAGGCCTTGAGTTATTGTAACAAGGCAAATGATCAAATTTCCAAACTTGAAATCCTGCTTTTAATCAAACAATACAAAAATAAAAAATATGTAGTATATTTAAAATATTTTACTTCCTGCATTTTTAATTTGCATATTAAACATAAGGGTACTCGTAACAAAGGTTAAGTATGTCTATACATTTATTTAAAGAAGAAAAATGACTATTTTCAGAATTTCTGCACAACACATTTTAGTATAGGATCAATGAAGAATACAGTCCAGTTTGTAGGAAGGGATTGAGTCTAGTTTTTAAAGTAGATGGGATTTACACTAAAAAAAATAGAGGTTTACAAAACTTTGGAATAGCAGAAATAGTAAAGATAAAGGAGTCAAAACAGTAAAGAAAGTAACATCTAGCATTCAGGAATTTAGAGAAAAAGCAGACATTATACAAATCACTTTCACTCAATTGTCTGTAAAACCAAAGTGGATAATTTGCCACAAGATGTTCAAAGCTACTTGCAAAAATTTATTTTATGGTGTCTATTGAAGTCGTCACATGCTTGCCAATACAACACCAAAAATAATGGTTTCTGCTTCTCTTTTATCTTTCAGATCTTGTAGGGAATGTCTTGCATTAGCAATCTCAAGTTTGAAACCCTGATAAGAGGGTTTCTTAACATTCAGTCCCTGTGATAGAGCATTGAATGGTTAAAACACTGTCTAACCCATCCACCCCTTTCCCTATGAAGCATTCATACACAATCTCTTATTAATATTTAATATAAAAGAACAATGTCAACTAGAGTGTTTTTCTTTATAACCTGATGAAATTGTCTTGTACAAATTAAAATGCACTCACCTTCTCCCTGAAAAAGGAGAGATCATAGCACAAGAAATCACTGTTTTCATCCTAATATGTTCATTCCACCTATTTTTCAGTCAAAATCCTCCTTTCGTTTACTAGAAGACTTACTATTTTAACCCTCACTAGCACATCTTATATAAAATAGGGGGAAGAGAAGGAGAATAAAAATGGCTAATATATACAATATATGTACAAAAACATAGAGGTAAATATGCTTAGTTACCACAGATTTTGTTTGAAATTATTAATGAGGCCATGATTGTTATTAATAATTGCTTTCATCCACTACTCCACTTCTCAAATGATTTTGGTTATTTAGGAGATAATAAAATATCTCATTCCTCAAGGATCTGAGTCATTAAGATCTGGATATCTAATTTTCTTCCATTAATTACTCTTTCCATTGCTTCCATTAATACTGGCTATGGGAGGGGCACCTGGGTGGCTCAGTCATTAAGTGTCTGCCTTAAGCTCAGGTCATGATCTAAGGGTCCTGGGATAGACCCCTGCATTGGGCTCTCTGTTCAGCGGCGAGTGGCGAGTCTGCTTCTCCCTCTCCCTCTGTGATCTCTCTTGCTTTCACTCTCTCTCAAATAAATAAAACCTTCTAAAAAAATACTGCTTATGGGAATATAAAAAGGTGCCTTCTCTGGATTCAGGCATATTCCTCATCACCATTATGAAGCAGTGTCCAAACTTCCACTTGATAATCAGGTTTAATACTCCAAAGGCACAGCATGTTGCCATGTATTTCAACAGCATAACGAGGTCAAATTGACTAGTTATCGGTTCAATAGAAATACTGTTTGCACCATGTCTCAGCATCCTATGCTGACAACTAGCATGCATTAACTGAGTTAAGGATGGAAGGAAAAATGTTTGTAATTGTATTATTGAGCAACAATTCAAGGAACCAAATTTCACTCTCTAGTTTCTGAACCTGTGTAATTTAACTAAGGACAGATATATATTGACCACTGTTCAAAACAAAAGAACACATCTTGAAGGAGAGCACTGCAAACTCTCAAGTTATTGCCTCCCTGCTGGTTTTGTCAGCAAGACATTGATATACTATTACACTATTTTCACAGGTTAAATATTCCTCTGTGATTTGGAATAAAGTAATATTAGTGAATTCTATTGGTGCATTCATACTGCCTCAGTTCTTGGTAGTAAAACATGTTCCTTGGTCAAAATCAAAGAAGTATTTTATACCATGATAGGGCATAAGGCATTCTGTAAGAATATATAAGAATTATACCTGCAGTCAACAAAGAGAAATCCATATTCAGAATAATCCCCAGTTTTAGTGACAAATTGCTGTCCTTTCCATCTAGAAGGGGGACATTGTAATTGACTTTGCCACCAAATGACTGTTTTTTTTTTTTTTTCTTCCTGCTAAATGTTGCCATGTAGGAGGTTAATTATCAGTCTCCAGTGTTGCCGTGTTGGTACTCAACAATAGCAATAATCAGATCTGCCTTAATGAGAGGAAGTCCATGTTGCTAAACCAATTCTCATTATTTATGCTTTAAAACTTTTAAAGTCTATTGTATACATCTATTGAATAAGTTCTTTTTTCCCTAGAAAAAGAGACTGATATCCATAAGATAGGTTATTTTGTCCATCTGAGTAATGAGAACCTTCTGTAATTGATGCCCTTTTGTTAGTAGCCATATGAGACTTAAAATATCCTCATATTTCTGTTTATTTTGAGAGTTCTATCTGCATATCACTTCTAAAGATTCCTTTGTCCTCAAGTCTTTTACTTTTCTAGACCATGTGCATCCATCCAAACTATTACCACTTTCCATGATGGTGAGACCTGATTTCTAATTACTTTACTTCTGAGTTAAATGGACAAATAAATTAGTTGAACAATTGCTTCCTGAGATTTATATCACCCACTATTTGTCCAGCCACACTTCTTACTCTACTGAATGGGACTGTAATGTTATACCATTGTACTTGCAGTGTATTATTCTATTGTATACTTCCAGCTGTTGCCAATATATGTGAACTGCGCCCTACTTATAATTTCTCAACTATTTATAGAAACATTTCCATGAAATTATAGGTGTGAATTGAAGGAGCAGTGCATCAGTGTGGTTGGAGTAGATGCCATTTAGTCTGAAACACCTATCTCATATATACAACTCCCACTTAAGGATGAAGTGCTGAGGCACAATTTTATGGTTTGATGGATTTTATATCTATTTCATGTTGCATAGTCCAAGGTACATGCTCATTTGTATTTTATAGCCAAACTCTCAGTCCCTACTAGGACCAAAAGTAAAGCAAATCCTATTTTGCTAATAGAAAATTAAAGAGGACATGGCTTTGCTCTGGACTGGGCAAGGTAAGCACTGTGATTCTCTGATTGGGGATTGCCAGAAAATCTTTAGAGCACCTAATATCCCCTAAATATTTAAAACACTATTTAATAAGGTGAATCATAAATATCAAGTGGCAAAATAGTTTTCTCTGCAAACTAGGACAGCTGCAATTCCTTACCTTGGCTTCAGAACCACTTTAAACTTGCAAACTTACTATTCAATAAATCAAAGCAGCACAGACATAAGAATTATGTTTCCTCTACAATCTAAAGAGTCCCAACAAAATGTGTCCTCCAGTCAGGGATAAGTGGTATAATATTGTAAAGGGTACAACACACAAAAGCTTGTCTATATTTATTTTATTTTATTGTGGTAAAATATATGTAACATAAGAACTGCCACTTTAAATGTTCAATTCAGTGGCATCAATTATATTCACAATGTTACACAACTATTACCACTATATCCAAAACTTTTTCATTACCTCAAATGATACTATACCAGTTAAATAATGACACTCCATTCTCCTTTTCCCCATACTGCAGTATGTCTATATGGATATACCTATTCTAGATATTTCATAAAAGTGGAATCATACAATACTTGTGCCTTATATCACCTCGCATAAGTTTTTTAAGGTTCATCCATGTTCTAGCATGTATGAGAAGTTCATTTTTGTGGCTGAATCATATTTCATTACACAAACATATACATGGACATTTTGTTATCCACTCATCTACTGATCAATATTTGAGTTGTTTCCACCTTCAGAAATTACTGTAATGAACATTGGCATATAAGTATCTGTCCCTCCTTTCCATTACTTTGGGTATATATCTAGGAGTGGTCATATGGTAATTCTATTTAAGTTTTTGAGAGATTGACGAACTGTTTTTCACACTGCCTGTGTTATTTTTAATTTCCATCAGCAATGAACAAGGGTTTCAATTTTTCCACAGCCTTGCCAAAACTTGTCATTTTCCATTTTTAAAATTATAACCAGCCTACTATGTGTGAAGTGTTATATTATTGTGCTTTTTTACTTAGAGTTCCCTAAAGACTAATAATGTTGAGCATCTCTTATTGTGCCTATTGGCCATTTGCATATCAACTTAGAGGAATGTCTATTTAAGTCCTTTGTCCATTTTTTAATGGATTCTTTATCTTTTTTTGTTGTTGAGCTGTAGGAGTTCTTTTTATGTTATGAATATTAAACCCTTATGAAATATGACCTGCAAATATTTTCTCCCATTCTGTAGGTTGTCTTCAAATTTTGATACACAAAAGTTTTGAATTCTGATAAATTACCTATGTTTTCTTTTGTTGTTTTACTTCTGGTGCTGGTGTCATATCTAAGAAATCATTGCCAAATCCAAGGCTGGGAAGATTCACCCCTACATTTCCTTCTAAGAGGTTATTGACCCACTTTGAGATAAATTTTGTATATGGTATGAAGTAGGGGCCCAACTACATTCTTATCTATATAGAAATCCAGTTGTCCCAGAACTTTGTTGAAGGGACTATTTTCATATGGAAATATCTTGGCACCCTTGTTGAAATTAATTGGCCATAAATGTATTGGTTTATTTCTGGACTCTAAATTCTATACCCTTGGTTAATATGTCTATCCTTATGCTAGCATCACAAATTTTTTTTTTTACAAATTTATTTATTTATTTTAGAGGGGGGCAGGGGCAGTGGAAGAGGGAGAGAAAGTCTTAAACAGACTCTGCACTGAGCACACAGCCCAATGTGGGGCTCCATCTCATGACCCTGAGATCACGACCTGAGCAGAAACCAAGAGTCAGAGGGTCAACCTACTGCACCACCCAGGCGCCCCTCTACAATGTTTTAATTACTGTAGTTTTATAGTAAGTTATGAAACTGGGAAGTGTGAGTCCTTTATCTTCTTCTTTCTAAATATTTTTTGGCTATTCTGGACCCCTTGCAATTCCGTATGTATTTAAGAATTGGCTTTTTCATTTCTACAAAAATGTCTATTGGAATATTGACAGGGGTTGTGTTAAATCTTTAGATCTTTTTGGGTAATATCAACATCTTAATAATAGTAAGTCTTTCAATCTATGAAAAAGTGGGATGGCTTTCCATTTATTTAGGTCCCTGTGATATCTTTTGGCAATATGTTGTAGTTTGAAATGTACAAATCTATCATTTCCTTTGTTAAATTTATTATTTTAATCTTCTAATGCTATTGTAAATGAAAAATTGTTTTCTTAATTTCCTTATTGGAATGTTCATTTATGGTGCATATAAACAGAACTAATTTTTTTTGTCCTTGGCCTTTACCCCTGCAATTTGGCTGAAATTAGTTATGAGTTCTAGCAGTTTTGGGGTACATTCTTTAGGATGTTATACATACAGGATCATACCATCTGTAAATAGAGATAATTTTACTACTTCCTTCACAGTTTGGACACATTTTATTTATTTTTCTTGTCTAATGACTCTGGCTAGAACATCTAATATAAAATTGAGTAATTGTGGTAAAAGTGGGTATTCTTTTCTAGTTTCTGAGTTAAGGAAAAAGTTTTTAGTCTTTCACCAATGAGTATGATGTTAGCTGTTTTTCACAAATGCCCTTCATCAAGTTGAGGAAATTTCCTTCTATTCTTAGTTGTCTGAGTGTTTTTACCAGGGATGGGGTGGCTGGGTGATAGACACTGGGGAGGGTATGTGCTATGGTGAGCACTGTGAATTGTGTAAGACTGTTGAATCACAGACCCATACCCCTGAAACAAATAATACATTATATGTTTAAAAAAAAAGAAGAAGATAGTAGGAAGGGAAAAATGAAGGGGGGAAGTTGGAGGGGGAGATGAACCATGAGAGACTATGGACTCTGAGAAACAACCTGAGGGTTC
>NC_138379.1:65499487-65510352 GCF_054177405.1 Leptonychotes weddellii
AAAAAAAAAAAAGAGTAGTAAGTTGTGAAGAAAATCACTTTGGAATCAGGAACAGGGTGTTGATGGCAGAGCTTTGGCACTTAAGAACTATAAATTTGGTAAAATTACTTAATTTTTCCATGTCAGTTTGCTAGGTGTCCAGGTGGTCAAATAGGACAATGAGCCAAAATAAAAATAACAAACAAGGCTTTATTCATTTATTGTGACAATTAAGCAAGATGCAAAAAATGATGCTGACTTTCTAGTGTTCCATTCCTTCCTTGGGGGAACCCAAGGAAGGTCCCAGGTCAGGGTCAGGTGGATCAGTGTAGATGGAGGGAGTTGTCTCAGTGTTGAGAAGCCCTAAACAAACGGATCCTTTATTGGTTTAAGGGTGAGTTTGAGTGAGAAGTAGAAAGTTTAGGAGTGAAAAAGTACTGAGTCAGAGTAGAGAAAAGTGTTTGAACCAAGACCCCCTGATAAAGAAGTTTCCCCAGACCCAACAGTGGCTGAGCTGAAGCCCCTGTTAAGGAGTATCCAAGTGGGGGTAACTGATCCAGGATATATAAGAGCATGTCTGGCCGAGAGACACCAAGTCTTTAACTGCAACTCCCTCCAGAATTCTGTAATGTACTAGCTGTGAACCACATCTGGTGTGGGAGGGCAGCTTTCTGCCTGAGGCTTGGCAGGCAAAACCTTTGCCATTGCTTATGGTTGATCATGAATGATTTCATATAGGATTTTTGCCTCATTCACTAGTAGTCAGAATAGACTTCAGTAATTTATACACTTAAAAATTTAACAGCTTAACATAATTAACTTCTATTTCTCTTTCATGTTGATCAGGTAGCACTTTTCCAGATGAGGGTTTAGGAATCCAGGCATTTTCTATTTAATGGCATTGTCATGACAATGTGGCCTTTGAAGTCATTGTGGAAGGAAAACAGATAACATAAAAAAAAAAAAAAACTCAGGATTTTATGATTTAAAAATAGCATTTGTCACCCCTACTCATATCTCATTGCCAGAACCCATTCATATGTCTACAAACTATAAGATATATTGGGTAACATAGACTTCCCCTGTGCTCAGAAAAAAAATCAAAATTTGATGAAGAAAAAATAGCATTGCCTCTACAACACATTCAGAGATTTTTTCCTCACCTTTAAATGCCTGTAGTAATACTGCATAATATTTTCTAAGGGTTGACTGAGAAATTGCCCTTAAAATTACATCACATTTGAAACATATAAAACTATCAATGAATACTAGCTATGATTGTTAATTACCTGAGGAAATTCCAGATGTCCTTAGCAAATACTTATTCTTTTTTTTAAATAGGTAATATCTTTATTTATTTATTTTTTAAAGTAATCTCTATGCTCAATGTGGGGCTCAAACTCACAACTCCAAGATCAACTCAGCTCTACCAGTTGAGCCAGGCCAGTGCCCCATAAATGCTTATTCTTTTGGCAAACAAGAGTTATACAAAAGCAGCTATAATTATAAAAGCAGTTGTTCTCAAATTTAACCAAGAGAACAGTAAAGAACAAATGAAGAGAGAGAAAAAGCAGATTAATAATAGTAAAATCATAACTATTTCAATAGAGAATATTAAACAATAATTAAGAGTTGGATTTGAGTCTAAACATTAATCCAATCAGACAGTGTAGGCAAGGCATCCACTCACTGTCTAATGTTAAGCAAAAAAACCACAAAACACATTTTCTGCATGATGGACAAGAAGTTTCATTCATGAACAACATGGGAAACTTAAATAAATCATGGAGAAGTCCTAATAGTTGTATTCAAATACAAAAGGTGATGTTGGCAAATGAGAAACAAGATTAAGAGTGGAAGAAAGGCAAAAATAGTTAAGACATTTAAATATATAGAAAAATGTTTGTTAAAAAAATATATTCTTGGGGTGCCTGGGTGGCTCAGTCGGTTAAGCATCCAACTCTTGATTGAGCCTGGCATCGGGCTCTGCGCTCAGTAGGGAGTCTGCTTGAGATTCTCTTTCTCCCTCCCCTCCCCGCCTTCCCCCTGCTCATGCTCTCTCTCTCTCTCTCTCAAATAAATAAATCCAATTCTTCCATATTTACCAGCCATGGTAGATCTGTATTATTTGACAAAAGTAACCTGTTTTATTACAGGACATAACTATGGAATATCAATTAAGTGTATTCATCTATAAGATGTTGCAATTACTGTTTTATATCAAATATCATTGATATGCAATAATTTACTGTGGTCAAAAATCTTATAAATTGTACATATTTTTAATGCAAAGATTTATGAGAATGACAATGATGTTGATAGTGACAATGATGATGACAATAGACTATATACACACCTTTACTCTAGGAGCCATCTGATGATCCCCATTCTGTTGAAATGATAAAAGAGGAGATGAGGATGATCATTTTGAACATGAAAGAAGTGTTTGCTGGAGCAGATATTTCTGGGTTCTGTTCCTGTCTTTCCAATTTCTCAAAAAACTATCTGAAGGTACATGTTTTTGTTGTTGTTGTAGTTTTTAGGAGAAAGGAAGTTGAGTTTTATTTTATATTTAAAACTTATTTTATTTTTTCATCATGATAAGTGTACTCTTTAATTCCATGCACTATTTCACCTATCTCCCTACCTACCTCCCCTCTGGTAAACCATCTGTTTGTGCTCTGTAGTTGAGTCTGTTTCTTGGTTTGTCTCTCTCCCTCTCTTTTTCTTCTTTTGCTTTTTTGTTTTGTTTCTTAAGTTCTACATATGAGTGAGATCATATGGTTATCTGTATTTCTCTGGCTGACTTATTTCACATAAGATTATACTCTCTAGCTCTATGTTGTTGCAAATGGCAAGATTTCATTCTTTTTTATGGCTGAATAATATTCAATTGTATATATATACCACATCTTTTTTTTGTATCCATTCATCTATCAATAGACACAGGTTGCTTCCATAGTTTGGCTATTATAAATAATTTTTTGTATTTTGTTTTGCAATAAACATAGGGGTACATGTATCACTTTGAAATCGTGTTTTGGTATTTTTTGGGTAAATACTCAGTAGTGCAATTACTGGATCTTAGGGTAGTTCCATTTTTAATTTTTTTGAGGAATCTCCATACTGTTGTCCAGAGTGGCTGCACCAGCTTGCATTCCCACCAACAGTGCAAGAGGGTTCCCTTTTCCACATCCTCACCAACGCTTGTCTTTTGTATATTTGATTTTAGCTATTCTGACAGGTGTGAGGTAGTTTTGATTTGCATTTCCCTGATGATCAGTGATGTTGAGCATCTTTTCAAGTGTCTGTTGGCCATCTGTATGTCTTCTTTGGAAAAGATGTCTATTCAGGTCTTCTGCCCATTTTTAATTGGATTATTCATTTTTGGGTGTTTAGTTTTATAAGTTCTTTACATATTTTTGAAACTAGCCCTTTATCAGATATGTCATTTGCAAATATCTTCTCCCTTTCCATATGTTGCCTTTTAGTTTTGTTGATTATTTTCTTTGCTGTGCAGAAGCTTTTTATTTTGAAGTCCCAAAAGTTTATATTTGCTTTTGTTTTCCTTGCCTCAGGAGACATAAATAGAAAGAAGTTGCTATGGCCCATGTCAAAGTAGTTACTGCCTAAGTTCTCCTCTAAGATTTTTATGGTTTCATGTCTCACATTTAGGTTTTTAATCCATTTTGAATTTATTTTTGTGCGTGGTGTAAGAAAGTGGTCCAGTTTCATTCTTTTACATGTTGCTGTCCAGTTTTCCCAACACACTTGTTGAAAAGATATTCTTTTTCCTATTGGATAGTCTTTCCTGTTTTGTTGAAGATTAGTAGATCATGTAGTCGTGGACTCTTTGAGTAGTATAGACATTTTAACAATATTTACTCTTCCAATCCATGAGCATGGAATGTTTTTCCATTTCTTTACATTGTCTTGAATTTCTGTCATCAGCATTTTATAATTTTCAGAGTATACGTCTTTCATCTCTTTTGTTAGGTTTATTCTTAGATATTTTATTGTTTTTGGTACAGTTGTAAATGGGATTATTTTCTTAATTTCATTTTCTGCTGCTTCGTTATTAGTGTATAGGAATGCAACAGATTTCGGTATATTGATTTTGTACCCTGCAACTTTACTGAATTCATTTATCAGTTCTAGTAGGGTTTTTTTGGTGGAGTATTTAGGGTTTTCAATATATAGTATCATGTAATATGCAAATAGTGAGTTTACTTCTTCCTTACCAATTTGGAGCCCTTGAAAGTACATGTTTCATTCCACATTCCTATCACTAAATTCCTACCACTCAAACATGAGGTCCTTGTCTTCACATTTGATGTATTCCATTCTATTGAGATTATCTGGACCTATTTACTACCTCTTTACGTCTGAACTAAAAACAAGTGTAGTACTCACCATCATCTGTCAATTAAATAATGAGATATATTTGAACCAAAAATTAGAGGGGAATGTTGTCAGGATCAATTGTGTGCTAAATACCAATAGTTGATGGATAAAACAGTCTTTGATGAATATCTTCTATTTTCTTATTGCTGCAAGACAGATGGGCTATAAGAATTGGTCTCCACCAAACCGGCTAAATGCTGTCATGATTTTGGACCCATCTGCAGTTTTCATTTGAGTTATAGTCTCAATAGTACAGATAGGAAGCATAATGAGCACTGATATTAAAATAAAACAAATGAATAAGGCAAGTGAATAAGATCACTTTTCCAGCTCTGTAAATCATATTTATCTAACTAAAACATTTTATGTAGCACATATAAGTGTCTCTAGCATTTTAAAAAACTACAATGAGATATCAGCACAAGCCCGTTAGAGGTTCATCATTCCATTAAAATCAGGATCTTGTAGTACCTTTTACTATAATTCCTAAAGTGCTTTAGACAGACACTGCAGAGCATTTTAATAATGATGAAGAGCTCCTTAACATGACTTGTTAACAATATCTTGGTGAAGAAAATATTCTTTCTAGAAATTGTTTGCCCACCCCTATTCTACTTTATATTATTATACTCTAAGTTATGAGAAGGAAATTATGGCATCTCATTTTTACTTAATGTAGGATTTTATTACATTTTAATAAGAACCTATGTCCTATATTAAGACATATTCTTACATCTGTGTTTACAAAATCCAAAATGAAGCCCCCAAAAATACACTGCAGGAAAAAAATATATTGTGAGTTTTGCCAAATTAGAAGGCCTTGGGAAATATTTTAGGCTTTTCACGGACCATTCTTTAAAATAAAGTTTGAAAGAAAGCCTACATATATTCATAATAATTAGCCAGAAGTTATTCTTGTAGCAGATTTATTACTGAGAGGGACTCACAGATCTCAGAAAAGCAATGATGTTCATGGATATGCCTATTACAGTCAGTCAAAAGATATAGATGAAAATCAGCAAGGGAAGACGCATATATAGGTGAAGGTTCAGGAAACACAAAAACATGGAGCTTCCAGTTGTCCTCCCCTAGGGGAGTCACGTAGCCAGTGTCTATTTTTCCTAGAAATGATGTGTGACAATACACACAGAATATTGTCAATCAGGGGTACTCACCTGAGCATTGGTAGTCAGCATTTTTATTGGGATTAGATCATGCCACATGACTAATTTTACTCTCCAGCCTTTCTGGAGGTAAGACTTTTATCAGGCAAAACATTTCAAAGACTTGCAAGTTATCTCCTAGGAGCTGAAGGCAAAGGCAAAACCTCTTCTTGGGCAAAGTTAATCCTTTAGTGTACACTGGTACAAATAAAAACAAACAAACAAAAAACACTAATCAAGGGCAGTAACACAATCCAGGATCTATATAATGTATTATCTACAATTTCCAATATTCGATCAAATTTATGAATCATATAAACAAGATGATGTTGTATTGAACAGTAAAGCCTCTAAAGCAACTATTATATGTATGTTTAAAGAATTTAAAAATATAATAAAATAATTAAAGGTAAACATAATTTAAGCTAGCATACATAGGGAATTTCAGGAAAAATAAACCTAATTGAGATTCAAAAGGGAATTAACATCAAGGTGACTGTACTTAGGGCGCCTGGGTGGCTCAGTCGTTAAGCGTCTGCCTTCGGCTCATGTCGTGATCCCAGGGTCCTGGGATCGAGCCCCACATCGGGCTCCCTGCACTGCGGGGAAGCCTGCTTCTCCCTCTCCTATTCCCCTTGCTTGTGTTCCCTCTCTCGCTGTGTCTCTCTCTCTCAAATAAATAAATAAAATCTTAAAAAAAAAAAAGGTGATTGTACTTAATAATATACACTTGAAATTTGCTGAGAGTAGATGTCAAATGTTCTCATGACAAAATAAAATAAATAATAAATAAATAAATAAATAAATGACAGATAACTAGGGAAAGCAAATATGTTAATTGCTTTGATTATAGTAATCATTTCACAGTGTATATGTATATCAAAACCATGCACATCGTATGTGCAATTTTGATGTCCAAAATAAATAAAAATATTAAAAAAATTGTAACTTCTCTATCTTACACTCACTTTTTTGTTCTTCTCTGCTTTTTCTAGAATAGAAAAAGTTCTATGATGATAGAAATTTTTGATTTTTTTAATTGTCTTATTCCTAAAACTATATCAGTATCTGATAATATAGTAAGTATTCAATGAAAACAAGGTATTTATAGGCAGAAAATTATAGTAATAATTAAAAATCCACTGGAAGACAGTTTTAAAAAATGATCCAATCTGAGGAAAGGAAAAGAAAAATTAGGGAAAATAAATAGATCCCCAGAGATCTGTGGGACAATAAACAAAATATCTATTTACTTTAAATGGAAATTTCAGAAAGAGAATAGCATGATACTGAAGTACAAAAAATGAGAAAGAAAAGCCAAAAATCTTCACCATTTGATGCAAAAATCAAAATTATAGGTTCAAGAAGCTCATTGAGCCCTAATCTGAATTCTGAATAAACATAAGGAGAACCAAATCTAGTCACATCATAGTACAACTTCTGAACACCAATGTTAAGAAAATTGCAGAAGCACCCAGAGAAAAAGACACAATTTAGTAGGTGAGAAGGATAAGAATTATACTGACTAATGAGAAACAATGGAAACTGGGGGGAAAAAAAAAGAAGAAGAAAGAAAAAAGAAGGAGGGAAGGAAGGAAGGAGGGAAGGAAAGAAGGAAGGAAGGAAAGAAAGAAGGAAGGAAGGAAAGAAAGAAGGAAGGAAGGAAGGAAAGAAGGAAGGAAGAGAGGAAGGATTGAAGGAAGGAAATGTTTATAGGGATAAATGAAAATAAAAATCCTGAATTCTGTATCCAGTGAATATATTCTTCAAAAGTTGGATTGAAGTAAAGACATTTTCAAATGTATAAAAGCTGAGAGAATTTGTTGTCAGCAGGTCAATACTACAAGAAATAATAAAAAGTGTCTTATACCAATTGGGAATTTAAATGTACTGGAAGGGATAAAGAACACCTGGATTAATAAATGTGGGCAAATATAAAAATTCTTAGTGTTCACTAATTTCAAATTTCAAGGTTTCAAAATTTATAACCTAGGATAAAATATTTCAAAGATTCTTCTATACATTTGTATGTTATTTATACTTATATTATTTAAAACAATATATCTGCAAAAATTATAATAAAAATAATGAATTATTATGTCATGCTTGGTGATCAAACTAAAGTGAAGATGGAAGTTTAACTACATAGTCCTACATCAAAAATACATTTAAGCATTTTTTTATAAAATGATATATGGTACTTTAAAAGATAAATTAATTCTTATAATCATTACTCCCAGATGATAGGAGAAAAAAGTTTCCATTTGCTATTTATAAGTATTTGTATACAACTATAAGCTATGGGTGAACATATGTTTTACTCCCATTAAATACAAAGTATAACTGGCAATAATTACTGTATTTTCCATTTAATATTTCCGCAATGATTAGTGATGTTGAATATCTGTTCATGTACCTGTTGACTATTCATATATCTTCTTTGGGAAAATGTCTATTCAGGTTCTTTGCCCATTTTTTAAAATTGTTTTTGTTTTTTTGCTTTGTTTTGTTTTGCTTTTAAGTTACATGAGCTCTTTATATTTTAGATATTAATCACTTATCTAAATTTGCACATTTGCAAGTATTTTCTCCCACTCTATAGGTTTCCTTTTAATTTTGTTGTTGGTTTTCATTGCTGTTCAGAAGCTTTTTAGTTTGACATAGTCCCACATATTTATTTTTTATTTTATTTCTTAGACTTTACATGTCATATCCAAATATCACTGGCAAGACTTACGTCAAGGAGTTTTTTTCTGTTTTCTTTTAAGAGATTTATGGTTTCCCAACTTATATTTAAATTTTTAATCCATTTTGATTTATTAATCATTTATTTTTTATTTATTTATTTATTTATTTATTTATTTATTTATTTATTTATTTTCAGGATCTTTGTGATTTGTACTCTAATCTTTATTATTTTCTGCCTTCTGCTAGCTTTGGGCTTAGTTTTTATCTTTCTAGTTATTTGAGACATAGAATTAGATTATATTTTTGAGACCTTTCTTGTTTCTTAATATAGGTATTTATTGCTAAGAACTTACCTTTCAGAACTGCTTTTGATGCATCCCATAAGTTTTGGTATGTTGTGTTTCCATTTTCATCTGTCTCAAGATATTTAATTTCCCCTTTAATTTCTCATGATCCATTGGTTGTTCAGGAGAATCTTGTTGAATTTCCATGTAGTTGTGAGGTTTTTTTAGTTTTCCTCCTGTTATTGAATTCTAATTTCATACCATCATTGCCAGAAAAGATATTTGAAATCATTTCAATCTTCTTGAATTTGCTAAGACTTTTTTTGTGACTTAACATATGGTTTATCCTAGAAAATTTTCCCTGTGTGCTTGAGAAGAATGTGCATTCTGCTGTTCTCAAATACAGTGTTCTGTATATGTCTGTTAGATCCATTTGCTGTATCATGTTGTTCAAATCCTGTTCCCTATTGATTTTCTTCTGGATGATCTAGCCATAGTTAAGAGTGGGTTATTAAAATCCCCAGCTATTATATTGTTCTTTATGTCACCTTTAAGCTCTGTTACTTTATTCTTTATAAATTTAGGTGCTCCAATGTTAGATGCATGAATATTTACAGTTATATCTTCTCGATGAATTGACATTTTTATTATTATGTAATTATCTTCTTTGTTATTTTTTTTGCCATTTTTAAGGTCCATTTTGCCTGATAAAAATATAGCCACTTCTGCCTTTTTTGTTTGTTTTGTTTTGGTTATGATTTGTTTTAAAGATCTTTTCCATCCCTTCACCTTCTCTATGTGTGTCTTTAGGGCTAAAATCAACCTCTTATAGACAGCATATCATTTGATCTCCCACCCATTCAGTCATTGTATCACTTTTGATTGGAGAATTTAATCTCTTTGTTTAAAGTAATTATTAATAGGTAAGGACTTACTACTGCCAGATTATTAATGTCTTATGGCTTTTTTTTGTTCCTTGCAACTCACCCTGTTGTATTTTTTGCGTGTGTTTTGATGTATTTTGTCACCAATATGCTTTGACTTCTTTATCATGTTCTTTTTTGTAATGACTACAGGTTTTCCCTTGTGATTACCATGAGAGCTTACACAAAAAAAATCTTACAGTTGTAACAGTCTATATTAAACTTATAACAACTTAATTTCAAAGGCATTACTAAACTCTACACTTTTACTTCTCTTCCTGCTTACATTTTAGGTTATTGATGTTAGTTCACTTCTTTTCTTTTTATAATTCTGTATCTGATAACAAATTATTATAGTTATGGTAATTTTTAGTACATTTTTTATCTTTTAAACTATAGTTTTAAGTGAATTTTATACCACTATTGCCATATTACAAAATCTAACTTTGATTATATATTTACCATTACCAGGGAGTTTTGTGCTACCCATCTATGTTTTATGGTATTAATTAGTGTCCTTTTACTTCTACTGAAGGAATTATCTTTAGCATTTCTTATAATTCAGGTTACTAAACCTGATGGACTCCCTCTGCTTTTCTTTGTTCAAGAAAGTCTTTATTTTTCCTTAATTTCTGAATGACAGCTTGCCATGTGCAGAATTTTTGGTTGATAGTTTTTTTGTTCAATATTTTGAATATATAATTCCATTCTCTTCTGGCCTGAAAAGTTTCTGTTAGGATATCTGCCAATAATTATACGAGGGTCCTCTTGTATGTGAATTCTCTCTTCTCACTTGCTACTTTCAAAATTCTTTCTTTGCTTTCACTTTTGACAACTTGATTATAATGTATTTTGGTGTAATCCTACTGGGGTTCAAACTTTTTGGGATCCTTTGGGCCTCATGAATCTAGATGTCCACTTTTATTTCCAGGTTTGGGAAGTTTTCTGCCATCATTACTTTAAGCAGACTTTCTTTGAATTCCTCTTTCTCTTCTTCCAGAATTCCCATATTGAGAATAATGAGTGTGTGTGTGTGCGTGTGTTCCATCAGTCCTGTTGGCTTTCTTCACTCCTATTCATTTTCTTTTTTTCCTCAAACTGGATAATTTTAAATATCTTGTCTTCTAGGTCACTGATTCTTTCTTCTTGAGGTTGAGTGAGCCATAGAAGCTCTCTATTGAATTCCTCAGCTCAGTCATTATATTTTTTAGCTCTAGAACATTTTTTTATGGTTTCTATCTCTTTATTGAACTTCTTGTGCTATTCATGCATTGTTTTTTTAAATTTCAAATAGTTTTCTGTTTGTGTTCTTATAGTTCACTGAACTTCTTTAAGAGGATTGTTCTGGAGAAAGACATGTATCATATGATCTCACTGATATGAGGAATTCTTAATCGCAGGAAACAAACTGAGGGTTGCTGGAG